>NC_022014.1:69259299-69275655 GCF_000317375.1 Microtus ochrogaster
AGAGAGAGAGAGAGAGAGACAGAGACAGAGACAGAGACAGAGAGAGGGAGGGAGGGAGGGAGAGAGAGAGACAGAGAGAGAGACAGAGAGAGAGAGACAGAGAGAGAGAGAGAGAGAGAGAGAGAGAGAGAGAGTCACTTTGCAGCTCCAGCTGGCCTGGAATTGACTATATAGACCAGGCTGGCATCTCTACCTCTGCCTCCCAAGTGCTGGAATTAAAGACATGAACCATTTTTCAAGCTGTTAATGGTGGCTCTGCTTCTTATTCAAGCCAGCATTATGCATGCTTTATCCTGGTAGATGGTGCATTAGGTTTGTTTGATTTCCTGGCTGACACTCTACTCCCACACACGGTAGTCAAGCATTCCTTAAATGCATTGCTGAATTAGTAGTTAATTTCCCCATGCCCTTCTTTCATCTTAAAGGTGCCACTTTAAAATGCCTGGCGCAGCTATCTTCATCACTACACCAGCTCTCACAGTTCAAGCCAGAGGGAAGCGCTCAGTCTTACTATCTAGGACACAGTACATATGCTTTCTCTCGCCTTAGAGCACGGTTGCACCTTCGGCTGCCTTTTCTGTTATGATAAGGGCACATCTTGGTCTTCTGCATCTGGCCTCCCTTATGGACACAAATTACACTTTAGAAACTCTGATGGACACCTTTCCAAGTTCCACAGGGCTCAGAGCCGATCAGGAATTAACTTTTAAGATCCAAAGCCTCAAAGGACTAGCAACATAAAGGGCCGGTCCCTGCTTCTCCTAGGCAGTCATCCTTGAAGTAGTTTCATACGAGGTGCGTAATTTAATAGGAGTGAGGCTGACGTGTCTCTGCCATTCATTTCTAAGCCTGCCCTCAGTTCTCTCTGGATCATAATGACGGCAATGGATAGAAATCTTGGGGTTGCTCTTTTCACAGTCAAGTATTAATCCTGAAAGGAATGCAAGAATGACCCTCCGTTCTCAAGTGTTATGAAATTAAAGCAATCAAATCAAAGGCATATTGTCCACACAAGACCTTTCCATCAACTTATCCCAACCCTCAAGGTACCTCCCTTCTGCCTGGTCCTGGGTAACACACTGTTCCTGGGAGGCTGGCCCGTGAGGGGAAGTGATCTCTCCTGCTTCTCTCATCTAGAAGTACTCTACTGTGCTCTTGCTGCATAACAGGGTACAGTTGCTCCCATCTGGGCAGTAATGATTCTGCAAGCCGAGGGAGGGCCCTCTGCCAGTTCCTGAATGCTCCAAGTGCCCTGACCATGAAATGACTTCAGTCTTCTTCTGGGTTTAACAAAAGACAGCGCAGTTTTTCCAATCTCAAAGAAGCATCTGACAAAAAAAAAAAAAAAAAAAATCCCCAGAGACTTATTTGGAAGCCATTTGAGTGACCTTGCCAGATGAGGGCTGAGAAAGGCTCAGGCGCCAACAAAAGGATGCCTCCCCTCCTCCCGTTAGTCATGCATCTACAGAATCTTCCATGCCCAGCGATCCATCTGCCTTCCCCCTTTCAAGTGTCAGACATTGCTACATCTCCTCTCTCTGCTTCTCTTGGGATTTTTGCAGCCAGCTTCCAAGTCCTCTTGGCTATTTCCTAAGAGTGCTCAGAAACTTTTAGGTAAATGAGTACTTAATGGCCAGAGCCAGTGGCCTTGTGATTCCTGAAGAAAAGCAAGGTAAGCTCTCCTCCACTCCCTGTGCCCAGAAAGGAAATAGCTCCCCATCTCCTTTCCCCTATACTAGACTGCCTCTCCTCTGTCTCTTAGGTCCCACCTCTTATGGGTCATCAAAGCTGTTGGCTTGAGCTTTTATACCTTACCTGAGGATCCAATCATAGTACATACAGGTGAACTGCCTAAGAGGCCCTTATTTTTCATTTTTATGAATGCAGCATTTACATGAGTGCAGCCTTATTAGAATGGACTATGAGGTGTAGATGGATTATCTTATCCTTTTGTTACCAAGGCTTTTCGAGAGGCAAAGTATGCATTGTGCTGCATGGAGCATATGAACGTTCGGCAAAATACGATAATGTGCACACTGTCCTCTTGGGTGTGATATCGGGGAAAATGTTTTCCTCTGACAGTTTTCTATAATGGATGAAAAGATTCCCTTTCGCTGCAGCGATTGAGGCATATTATTGGAGTCAGCTAATCTGCCCCTGAAATGCTGGTATTTGAAAACCAAATTTAAGGCTTAAGATGTTTTGCTTTATGATCATTGACACTGATGTTAGTAAACTCTCTCTCTAGCTATGAAGAAGAGAAATGGCAGGCAAGATATTTTTTTTTTTTTTGCAGTTACCGTTTGCTTTTTAGTAACTGTACCATATGGAGCACGGTAAATAAACTGTGAAGGTGACAGGATGCATCGGGGAAAGGATGTACTTGGACTCTAATGGTCCTTAAGCAAGTTACTTTCCTACTTTAAGCCTGCTTCCTGGTCTGTCAGACGCAGTTAATAATAAAGAGGTCTAGTGAGGATCATAGCATATTAGATGTGCTGGCTAGTTTTATGTCAACTTGACAAGCTAAAGTCATACGAGAGGAGGGAACCTCTATTAAGAAAATGCCTCCATGAGAGCTGGTTGTAAGCAAGTCTGTAGATATTCTTTTTTAATTAGTGATTGATGAGACATGGCCTAGTACATAGTGGGTGATGCTGTCTATTGAGCTGGTGGTTCTGGGTTCTATTAGAAGTCAGGCTGAGTAAGCCATGATAAGCAAGCCAATAAGTAGCATGCCTCCATGGCTTCTGTATCAGCTCCTGCCTCCAAGTTTTGGCCCTACTTGAGTTCTTGCCCTGACTTCCTTCAGTGATGGAAACATAAGCCAGATAAACCCTTTCCTCCCCAACTTGCTTTTGGTCATGATGTTTTATCGTGGCAGTAGTGATTCTAACTCAGACAGAATGGGTGGGGGCACCAGGAGTAGTTGGAGTGAGGTAGTGTTGGATGGATAAGATTAATGCACATTGTAAAAATGTATAAAAGTTTCAAAGAATAAAATAGTATTAAGAAGGAAAAAATCCATTATTTTGCCTACTACATACTG
The DNA here is from genome assembly GCF_000317375.1 of Microtus ochrogaster. Taxonomy (NCBI): domain Eukaryota; kingdom Metazoa; phylum Chordata; class Mammalia; order Rodentia; family Cricetidae; genus Microtus; species Microtus ochrogaster. The sequence continues at coordinate 69,262,349 of NC_022014.1, forward strand.
TTTCCACAACTTATTTTAATATTTAATTTTTGTCTTATTTTATTTTATTTGGTTTTTGCTTGTTTTATTTCATTTGGTTTTTTTGAGAAAGGGTTTCTCTGTATAGCCCTGGCTCTCCTGGACCTTACTTTGTAGACCAGGTTGGCCTTGAACTCAGAGATTTGCCTGTCTCTGCCTCCTAAGTGTTGGATAAGTGGCATGCACCACAATGCCTGACTAAGATTTAATTATTTTAATTAAATTAAATGTGTCAGTGTGCAGGTTGGTGCGCATGAGTGCAGTGCCCATGGAGGCCAGAAGAGGACTCCGGAACCCTGGAGCTATAGCTATAGGTGGTTGAGAGCTGCCTGTCTTGAGTGCTATGAACTTAATTTGGGCCCTAGCAAATAACCTAATGCACTCTTCGTCACAGAACCATCTCTTGAGGCCCCCACGGCTTATTTTTATTTTAACAGCAAAGTAGCTGACCCTGGATTATATTAAGGAGCTACCAAGAATCATTGGCTTTTAATTTGAAGGAAATATTATTTATGCCATCAGTGTTACTTTTTAATCCACACAATTGCCAAGAATACTATGTGTCTGGAGACTCTATGAGTTGCATTCTTCGTAATACTCATATATCTTTGTCTTCATGTATTACAGAAACTCACGTAAATTACTCATGTAATTGCTCATGTACTTCATAATACCACATGAAATCATGGCTAATGGATCGTGTTTCTTTTATTTGACATATGGTGATTGCCAATTAAATATGCATTCAAGTTGTTTGCAGACACATGATGAATGTTTACTATATTATTTGGAAACATTATCAAACTAGGAGTATCCAGAGCTTCAGGTTTTCAAATTACAACCTCCATAGTGTTTGATAGAAAATGACAAGTAGGAAATTCAAAATTCTTACAGAATTTGCAGACTCTCCTATGGATACAATGAGTGTTATCTAACTGTGGATTAGTTAGACTCTTACTTGGTTTCCAGACTCCTTTTATTCATTTATTTCTACTTTCTCTCAATCTTTTGATCTTCTTCTAGATTGTTCTTATGCATTATTCCAAAGTCATCATACCCAGTCTCCATCATTTCTGCCCTCATCATGGACCCAAAACATGCATTTCTGCTCCAATATAGAAGGGTTCAAGTGACATGGAAAGCAAAGGTCTGGTGATGCTATACAGAGTAAGCTAACTCTATGACTCTTACTTCAAATTGCTTGAAACTCTTCGCTGGATCTGTTACCACGCCAGCAATCAGAAAGCAGGATTTCTCTAAACTCTGTAAGCCATATGTAAGAATAAACATACAAAAATGAGCAATTATAATCCGTTAATTAAGTTTGGATCTACAAATTATATCCATGATGTTTCTCTGACTTTATCTTCACACTAACTTTGTTAGGTAGGCAATGCAGGTTCTTAGCCAGATATTGCCACAACAGTTAAATTCAACCACTAACTACAAAATCTTGATGGTATGAAATGTGAGCATGTTTTGTCTTAGCTATGTCTTCAGGCCTGCCGGAGCAGGTCTGACTTCATTTTCAGAGCAGGTCAGATGTATTTTGAGGTTCAGAATAAAGGGACAGAAGTTACCAATAGCCTGTTCTGTTGGCTGAGATCAACAGTTTCCAGAGGAGAAAGTGGAAGAATACAATGCCATGTTAAGTATTGGTCTCTTGACCACATCCCCCTAGTCAAAATGCATAGCAAGCTGCAACTTCTGTCCTCATTCTTTCTAAAGTCCAAATTGGTCTTTGAGAACTTAATATAAACTGCCTTTCTTTTCAGTTTTTTAATTCTCTTCTCATACATTACATACAAACAACAGTTTTCCCTCCCTTCACTCCTCCTCGGTCCCCCCTCCTTCAAAGTTCAGGAAAATTAATTTGAAAGACAGTAACTAATAGACCAAAATCTCTTCACTCCCCTGATAATGAATATCTTTAAGACTCATTTTGCTTTAAGAAGTTCCTATTTATGGCCATGGCATGGATTAGCTTTTTGCATTTAGTAAAGGATGCATCATCATGTAGGTTTCCTAAAGTAGCTCTAGGAAGAATATCTTTAACTCCAAGCTTAGGGACTTAGAGAAAAGCCTTTTAACTCTGGACAATAGGTGTGGTTTTTCCTCCTTAGGAGCTAGGCTGTCATGCCTTTTCTAGTGCCCAGACATTCATAGTCATTCTTTAACTTATGATAAAGCCTGAAGGCCTTTACAACCTACTGGATTTCTCTCCAAATCCAATCATCCCATGTCAGCCCCTCCTGATTTCACTCTAGCATTTTGATCATTGTTGTGGCTATTATATACCATGTTCTGTTTTGTTCTATTGTTAGCTAAATCAAGTCATTTGTGGGATGTGACAGAATGGAAGAAAGAACAAAACAAATAATTAAATGAAGCCGTGCACTCTCAGGAGCATCTGATTAAGAGGGGAATCGGCTCATCCACTGCCCGGCCATTTTTATTAATTACCATTGGTACATGGATATTCTCTCTATAATCAAATTTGAACCACGTCTTTGGAGATTAAGTTTCCTAAAAGAGCTTAAGGGCAGGATCAGAGGGGATTCCCATTGTCTCTAATGCCCCTCTCTCTAAATCTCTCCTTTCTGAGTCTGGCCTGAACCCACAAAAGAACATGAACTCCCCCTTATTCTGTTAATTCCCATTATTGTACGTCTCAGGATGGGTCTGGTTTAAATAGCTCCGATCACCCAGATTTTAAAAAGTAGGACAAATACTAATAGGCAGGAGCAAATAGATTAAGCTAAGCAACACCAGACATTTTATTTGCACGGCTACTGTTTTGAATTTTTAAGTGGAAGACATTTTGAATTGCAGGTGAAGTGGAATGGGTCTTATTATTTAAAAACTATTGCTAGAGACAGAGAGAGGGCTCAGTCAGTAAAGCGCTCACCTCAAAAGCATGAGGACATGAGTTCAGATCCTAACACCACATAAAAAGTCAGGTCTGGGGTGGAACCTTGTAAAGCCAGGGATGGCAAGATGGTAGATGGAAACAAACAAATCTCTGAAGCTTGCTTGCCAAGTTTCTTAGGATAGTTGATGGAGTTCCAGGCAGATTAGAAACTCTGCCCCCCCCCCCAAAATGTGAAAGGAAGACTAACATCTGTCATTATCATCCGGTCTCCACACATCAGCATGTGCACACTTGTATACTCATGTACACTCATATGTGATCAGCACACACATGCATGCACATGTGTATGCATGCACACACACCTAAGATACAAAAATCAGTGAAGCAAAGATGGAATAGGGACTTTGGGTTGTCCTGTGGGCTACTGAGGACAGGAATCTTTCTCTCTTTCCACTCTTGTTACATGGAAGAAGAATGAGTTTTACAAATTCCCAAGATAATTTCCCAAATTTCCCAAAGGAAATTAGGAAGCTGTTTCTGGAAAACCAAATTTAAAAAGCTAAACATTGAGCTGACTTTTCAATAGAAACCTATCAAATAAACATCTGTAGAAGATCTTTAAAGTAGGGTGGGAGTCCCCTCTGTGTACTGTGATTATCATACAAACCACAATACCAAAGAACTTAGACAGCAATGAGGACACAAAGAGAGACTTACATAGATCTAATCTGCATGAGAAATAGAAAAAGACAAGATCTCCTGAGTAAATTGGGAGCACGAGGACCTGGGGCAGGGTTGAAGGGGGGAGGGGGAAGGCAGGGAGGGGAGCAGAGAAAAATGTAGAGCTCAATAAAAATCAATCAAAAAAGAAACTGTTTGGGCCTGTTGATAGGGCAAAACTTAGGTAGGTAGGGAGGACTGTACTAAATGCTGGGAGAAAGAAGGGTGGAGTCAGAAGGATGCCATAGATCCAACACCAGACATGCCGAATCTTTGCTGGTAAGCCACTGCCACATGGCGATACACAGATTAATAAAAATGGGTTAAATTAATATATAAGTGTGAGCCAATAAGAAGTTAGAGCTAACGGGTCAAGCAGTGATTTAATTAATATAGTTTCTTTTTTTAAAAAATATAGTCTCTATGTGATTATTTTGGGTCAAAGCTAGCAGGGCAGCCCGGAACAAACAGCTCTCTCCTCCAACAGACTGGCCCCCAACATGCAACAGGGTCTTTGTCCTTTGAATGGATGACTAGAAGTTGACAGGTTTGGCCTTATCTCAACACTATAATTTTATTCTTATGAAAATGTGCCACTTTTCACTTCTAATATTTGCTGCAGCTCTTCACTATCTTACCACATCCTCAAAAAACAATTCCACAGACAGAGCCGCCGGCACCAGGTTCCAGACTTGCTAACTTGCAGCAGTTGCCTCGGATCTCCACCTGACTTGGGAGGCTTCTGTTTCCATGAAGTCATGGTGGGAACCTGCTTGGTTGCCAGGTGAGCAGTGATAACTACAAGCATGACCTCCAGATCTAGAGAAGCCCATTCTGTCCTTGAGGGAGCCTCTATAGAAACATTTGGCATTGTGTTAAGTGAGAACCCAAAATTTTATCTTTTACAGAGAGTGGGAAAGAGGTATTCCAATATGATCTTCCCATTCTGTCTCATCTTTGATCAGGAAAGACCCACACATTGACCCTGGCTTTGGAAGACACAACATGGTTACTCTGCAACATGTGTGGTGGCTCATGCAGTCACTTAAATAATGATTTCTCTGAGAAATAATGGGAGCTGTAGTGCTGGCATCTACAGATGGACGGAGGAAGTCAGGTCAAACATCTAGTTATAAAAAATACCAAGGACACTTTGCTCTCCGAGAGTAGCCTTTTTAGTGATGTCTTTGTGTTCATCTGATGTCTGATTAGCATAGTCAGAGTTTGAATCCATCTGCACTGGACAGATGTCATAGTACACAGCTTTCCTAGTGATTTGGTAAAGTCGGTACTAAACATATCACTGGAATACGAGCTGTAATGCTGTAGGTTTTAAATCCAGTGAGTGAGACAGGAGTCATTTGGGAGATGCCGCATCACTCCTTAACTGAACTGACTTTATTTAGTAGGTGCATTTTGTGTCTCCCTAACAGTTACCAAATAAAGTGGCAAATATACTTATTCATGCCTAAGAGCTGCCCCTATTTTATTTTGGTGTTGTTAGAAAACGTCAAAAGTATTTAACAGTGCAAGTCAAGACTAGGAAGACACAGAGTTGAACTCTCAAAGGAAAACTCTGCTTTCTAACAAAATCGAATCTCCCAAGCAGGGGCTGTCAACATGATAAATATTCCAACCTTTATTATCCGTTTACATATCAGAGCAAACAAAAAGGAGAAATTATTTACCAGCTCAAAATTTGTTAAAATGATGTTGTCTGACTTCAAGTGACAGAGACCCAAAGGAACTCAAATTTAAGATGGAAACTTTGGGCTCTCCAGGGGAACCTTCTGCTCTCTCGATGCCACCAAAGTAATTACACCATCACACATGAGCTCTCACAGGTTCAGCACATGTGGGAAAGGCTTTTTTTTTCTATTAATAGCTAAGCCTTAGGTAACTACAAGCTTCATCTAGTACTGGGTGGATGCAGAAGCAAGGACAGGATTTCAAATGGAACCGGGTCTCAAATTAGAGGTTAGAAAAGCGCCTGCATGGACCAAGTGCAGTGGGGGCACACCTGGAATCCCAATTCTTAGAAGACTGATAGAGGAAGATCATGAGGTTCCAGGCTACCTTGGGATGCATAGTAAGTCCTCTGCCAATGTAGGTAGTCCGACACAGTAAGATGTTGTCTCAAAACAAAGTGAAGAAAAAGATAGCCATGCCCGTTTCCCAGACCCTCCTAATTTGAGTCCTAGCTTCGTTTTTAAATTTCACAGTCATATCAGTGATACAGGGGAGAGAGAGTCAATTGCAATTTCTGAGGCATCACTTGGTAATTCTTTTGTTTGCCAGTGGTAGGACATATGTTCAGCCATTTACCTCCCACAACAAGGAAAACATGGAGAAGTTTTTGCATCTCTAAAGGTTATCTATCTCATAATTATCTGTCGCACCAAACATCTGATTGAACAAAGCGGGTGCCTTTAAAGATGGAGAGTGGTACTCTTTAATGCTTCAAAAACCTCTTTGAAAACATAATAAATGAACTAATATTTAGAGGGATCAAGTAATTCATTGCGCATATCTAACCACTAAGTGGCAGAGTAGGTACCTTGTTGGAACCAGCTCTGAGGCTCTGAAGCAGGCTGCAGGATCAAACTTGGTGTGCTTCACATTGAGCTGTATGAGGAGCAAAGGATGCCCAGAACAGAGGTTCCTTCATCAAGTCATCAGCTAATAGAGACAGAGAGGGCTTAGACATGGATTAGAAGTTGGACTCACCATTTTTGGCATGTACTTAAAAAAGAACTAGAATTTCCATGATCATATAAGCAAATTCCAAATGCATATTTTTCAGTATATGATTTGTAATGCTCATTTTTTTCACATAATATTTTTTGTCCTCTGGTTAAAACTCTTTATAAAAATACATAAGGAATTATGAATCTGTTTCATGGGCTCTGGTGATATTTTGGTTGTTTTTGACAAATAAAGCTTGCCTGGAGATCAGACGGTAGAGCTAGCCACTAGTTAGCCATAGAGGCCAGACAGTGGGGGGTACACACATTTAATCACAGCACTCAGGAGACAGGCAGATGAACCTCTGTGAGTTCAAAACCACTGTGAGTTACATGAGATTGATTCAGTCTAAAAGAGAAAGAGAGCTAGGTGATGGTAGCTCACACATTTAATCCCAGTGCTTGGGATTCACATGCCTTTAATTCCAGCACTAGGGAGATAGAGACAGGAAGGGCTTTGACTGGGCAGAGATAAGAATATAAGACAGAGGAGACAGTAGTGCATTGTACTCAGTCTGAGGACTTGTAGAAACAGGATACTTCATTCTGAGGATTCATGGAGACAAGGTCTTGTCCCTTTCGGTCTCAGGATTCTGTAGAAGTAAAAAGTTTCTTTAGTGGCTGGCTTCTTTACTTCTCTGGTCTTATCATTTACCCTAATGTATGTCTCCAGCATTTTATTATTAAGACCAATTAGAATTCACACTACAATGGGCAAAGGCTGGGCAAAACTGGGACATTCTTCTTATGTTGTACTGTCTGACTGCTTGTAGCTCCAATGCACTGAAAAAGTCAACTTAAAAGCTGAGGAGGTGCCAAGGAGAAGAAAGATGGTGAGAAAGTAATGCAGGTTTTGGATGTAAGAGTCAGTTCAGAGATAGGAAAGGACTGTGGTTTTCATATAACCCAGCATCATCTAAGAAGAAATAAAGATGATTTGCTCGCCTGAGGTTGTAATAAGATACATCTTCATATGTTTCATGTGTGGATTTCCAAATTGTAAAACTGGAACCCTTGCATCCTAGAAACCCTCAGTGCCCAGTAAATAGGAGTGGTTGTCCACATTGTAAATACATTGCAGATATATATGATCTTAATCTATTTCAAATATACTAGACTCTAAAACCCCCACACATGCAGGCTATGAATTCACACACACACACATGCGAAACTACAGATTTTTCCACAGCGGCATAAAAATATCTTTGAACTCTAGCACATTAAAAGAAAACCAAGAAATGTTCCCTTTTCTGTATATACAGTTTGCAATGAGAACATCCTCATTCCTTCATGCTTGTCAAAGGTCCTTGGTAGTATAAGGTAGCTTCTTATATTTTTCTCCTTCCTCTCTACCCTAAGAAGGCCCTTTCCACCTTAATATTATGAACTCTTGCTCTTGAAAACACAGCTTCCATTCAGTTACAGCATACATCATATTCTCTTGGGGGCTACAGCATGACCATGTTCACATCAGAAAGGGAAAAGTTAAGAAGCGTAAAATCTGATTTGCATGACATCACACCCTGATGCAACCTATTATCTTCAACAGAAGATGCTTTAGGTTAGTTAGGAGATGATGTCGGCATGGTTGCAGCTGTCTTTCCACTGTTGAATGCTTCTCTTGTCATAAAAAGAAAAAACACTATTTAAGAGTTCCAGTTTTAAGTTTGGGAAAGCCATGCACAAAACATATGAAGATTTATGTATCATACTACAGTCTCGGGTGACAAAATCACCTATACTCCTTCATGGATGACGCTGGCTTATACGCATGAACTGAGAACAAGGCAAGCACATGCTGTGTGTGATAGAGGGAAAGTAGAAACTGCGGGGCAATGAGAAGTTATCTATTAACCTTAAATAATAAAGGTAGGAAATTATTAAGCAAGCTTTCTCGAATCAGCACTTGAAAAGCTATTCTCTGAACGGCTGAGCCTGCAAGGGAAAGCAGAAATGTCTCAGTTTCTAGTAGAGAGTTGCAAAATGAGTTCTCCCTTGATTCAAAAGAACAAATCTCATGTGTGTGTACATAATGAATTAGGTATCATTTGCTACAGTCTTCACTTCTGTAATTATTTGGTTTATTCTGGATTCCTCACTAAATGAGTATCCTCAAGGATAAAGATAATTTGTTTCTTTTCACCATGGATCCCCCAGACTCCACAATGCATGGCAGAAAAGAGACTTGGTGGTTGTGGAGTAAATGAGTCAGTGAGTGGAGGTTAGAACGGCTCCCTTCTGGGAACCTGGCACTTCATCTGCTTCCTTTGGCATGATCTATTCCTTGTATTATGCTTATGCATGGTCATATCATTTATGATAAGAATTAATTCCCTCACGTCTCACTGCAAGCTAACTAAAGACAATATTCTTTGAATTCCTAGCTTCCATTGCATTTGACATATCATCGATTGAATTTCATGAATGGCAGAATGAGAGAAAAACAAAACTGACACTTCTTTATTTTGCTATGAGGTGGAAGACACTGGATTTATAGCCAACGTTATACAAGACCTTCATCCATAGTATTTTCGGCAGCCGGTAGACAGATAGGCTTGTTTGTCTTTCTTCATGTGACTAATCATGATTCTGCATAGATAACTGTTGTCATAGAGAAGATCACTGCTTTGAGTTGAGATCTGGCGCCATGCTTAGATTTTTATGAGCTCATTGTGTGGCCTTGGCAGGTAACTGTTCTCATCATCTCTCATTTTCTATAGCACAGCCATTGGCAAAGTCTGGTGTCCTGGCCTGTTAGGCCACTTGTGAGGAACAAATGGAAAAAAAAGATGAAAATAATGGTACTGAGAAAAGCATAAGTCACTCAGACCCCTGAGGTGACTTAACTCCTTACCTCTGTGATTCATCGGAGGAGTCTTCCTGTTTCTGAGATGTCTGTGATCATGTTTCCCTTTTGGTGAATTCTGAAGTTGGACTTCTAAGAAACATCAGAGGGAACTGCTTTTTTTATTTGAAGAAAAATAAATATAACCTATGTCCTAGAGGCCCCAGAAGACCTATTTAAGCTTAGACAACACCTAGTTAGTGGTCTCCAGAAGAGAAATTTTTATGTTGTTTGTTTATTAAGAGTAACTTCTGTTGTATTTTCTCATTGTAAATGTAGCAAGGGCTTATAAGAGTAAAACAGGAAACCAAGAAGATGGGAACAAAAGCAGTATGAGCAGCCTGACCTTTAAAAAGCAGTCCCTGCTGATAAGATGCAGTATTTCTTTCCAGTTTCTTTAGTTCAGTATGGAGTTTTCCCTTGCAAAGAATAACATTTTATTTCTTTCTCTTTCAATTTCTTTGTTTTATTATAAACTCTTGGTAATATCATCTCCCACTAATGGTGGAACCCAGCGTGATAAGATTACTGGGAGAGTGGAATGAAGGAGCAAATTTGTTACTAACAATTCCTGACGAGGCTTTAATAAATTCTGCCTGCTGATGTCATCAACAGCCTCATCATCCTTATTAAAATCACTATGGCATAGTTATCAGGTCCCATGTCACATGGGTAGAGTTTCCTGAATTTTGGATGCTGGGGTAAGCTGCTTATTCCTTCCTTAAGAAGCTTCTCTACAACACTCATTGGGCATTTGACCATTATCTTATCATGATCTAAAACCCTCTGATATTCAAGGAACATAGAGACATATTCACTGGCACTAGTAATTTTTATTTCCTATGAGCTCACATTGGGCTCACAGCGCACATGGATGCTGCAATTTGGAGATAATAAAGCCTTTGAGAATTTACCCAGTTGCTCATGCTTGTTTCTCAGTGTGCCCACTGGTATTTGTAGCTTAGAGTGTATCCTGTATCTTTTCCTTTTTGAAATCATTACTAAGCAGAAGCAACACTAGTCTAGTTGTACACACAGAAAAATATATGATGACAGCTCCTGCCTACCTGGGTTCTGCAGGACTAGAGTAAACCTACAAGTAGGACTTGGCAATCTAGAGTAAAGCAGAAAATATATTCATTATGGTAGTGAACCAGGGACTAAGCACATGGGCCTGGGTGGGAAAAAAAAAACCCATTCTGTTACCTTAGGCGTGGGACCTTGAGGAATAAGTCACTTACACCTCTCCAAGCTTCATCTGTGGCTGTCTAGGATGGTAATAGTAGAAACATGTCCCTCACAGGAGAGTGAAGGTCTGTAGTCATATGCTTAGTACTTCTGTAGTTCCTGGAGTAGTTCAGCATGTACTCATCATATACCTGTTAGTTATTATCAGTCATGCTTCTCTTACTCTTCTGCCTCCTCTAAACGTCAAAAATGTAACATCTTTGTAGTATGAGCTGCGGGCCTGCTTTTCGTCTGCCCAGCTCCCGCTTGGCTAGCTTTACACCAGAAATAACAACACACAAATTGTATTCATTTAAACACTGCTTGGCCCACTAGCTCTAGCCTCTTACGGGCTAATTCTCGTATTTTGCCTAACCCATTTTTAGTAATCTGTGTAGCACCAGTCTTACCGGGAAAGATTCAGCATGTCTGACCTGGCGGCTTGCTTCATCGCGTGCGTCTGCCCGGGAGAGGGGAGCATGGCCTCTGAGCTCACTTCCTCTTCCTCCCAGCATTCTGTTCTGTTTACTCTGCCTATCTAAATTTTAACCTGTCAGGGTTAAAGGCAGTTTCTTTATTTAACCAATGACCTTCCTCCATCACATCTTTGCATCAGAACATTAATTATGATAAAGAAAAAGTTGAACAAAAATAGTACTAAGTGTAAACTCTCAAGGGCTGTACAAAGTGAGTAACATGAGTAAAGATATCAGGTTATAAAAAGAAGTTAATGGTATGATCTTAAAACATAAAGAAATTGACATCAAAATTGTGATCCTATCTGACCACTGTTTGACCTCCTCAGAAAGGTAGATACACTGGCTAAAAGGTCTACTACTCATGGGCCTATCTGTCATTCATTTCAAGGATGGATGAATGGATGGATGGATGGATGGATGGATGGATGGATGGATGGATGGATGGATGGATCTGTTTGTCTATCAATCTATATCAGAATGAAAAAACAATAGACATACCTTGAACCTAAGTAGATAGTGATGCCTACTCTGTGATGCACACAGGTTAGAACTAGTTTGCTCTTAGATTATAGTAATTCCTTTGTTTCATCATGTGTGGCCCAGCCAGATTTAGCTTATCCAGTAGCTATGGTGGAGCATGGCATACATGAGTTTCCTGTGGACAACATCCAAGATGAAGGGTGTTTTGTGGCTTTGTTTTAATCATCTAAGAAAAGGGGTGGACTAGCCCCTGGGACAATGAAGGAAAACTCCCCAGTGGTGAGTCATTTTTCTTGAATGAAGAGTGTAACTCATGGTCTATATTTCTCTATGTCAGAGAGACTCTTTAAAAAATTTTAACTCTCCCTCTCAATCATAAAGTAAGACTATTAAAGCTTAGCTTTGTGACCAGAATCGCTGTCTTAGAGTGGGAAAAAAAACAGAAAGTCACATTGTACTTCATTATGTATAGTTTTTTAATAATTAGTAACAAGATTCAAAACTCAGTTAAGATTCATATAGTTTGGTAAACAGCCTAGTATACAGTCAAAAAGAAGAAAATGATGTTTGAACATCATTCTAAGTTTGATTGTATGAAAACAAACTTAATGGGACCTCCCATATACATCTAGTCATGTCTTTCCCTAGCCAAGGTTATGAACTTGACATTTTCTATGGCTTTTTCTGGTTATTTGAAAGAATGAAAAGGACACAGACTCTGCTTGTTTCTCAGTTTAAATGTCAACTATACTACACCATAGCATGGGGGACTGCGGTTTCCACATTTCTCTTAATAATTTCAGGTTACCATGACAGCACTACAAACTGAGTATCTTATGGACAATAATTTCAGATGACACAAGTTCAAGACTAGGTTAACCCACTTCTGGAATGCATATTGTCATCTTTTCAGTGTGTCCTAACTTGGCAGAAGGACAGAGAGCTCTCTTGGGTGTCCTTAATTAGGACACTAATCATAAAGATTCTGCCTTTTGACCTAATGAACCCTCAAAGGGCTCTAGTTCCTTACACCACCATGCTAGCTAGGCACAAGTCTATCAACATAGATACTTGGAGGAAGATTTGCATTCTGCCCATTGTATTCTATCAGATGTGTCACCCTTACCGAATAGGATCCCTGTGAGGATTAAGTCCAATAATACTCAGCAAGCACTTAACGTTTGCCAAAAAACTAGGGTCCCACCAAAGGGCCTTCCTTCTCTGTAACAACTCCCTGAAGCACTTATCTAACACAGGGCAAAGGAACTTCCTTACATCCAGTTTTGGAAACCTCAGTTGATGATCAGCAGGGAGACTGAGTGGTGGGACCAGAGCCACTCACCTCACAAGATGCTGGTACCTCACTATCCCCTTTGAGGGCATCTGAAATCTCCTACTAGTTCCCACTTCTTAAAGATTGCACTTCCCCTCAATGGCTCCACCCTGAAAACAATACTGCCATTCATAGGCCTTCAAAAGACATTTAAGATACAAATTGGAGCTCTTCATTTTAGTATTTAGTGACCATGATCACAACCAGATGACTGTCTCTATTCTATTATTCCTATCCCTATCTTGTAATTTGGTCACCATAAAACCTTTGGCTGTTGTTGGAGGATATTCATTCATTCCCAGCCACTCCAACCTGAAATAATCACACAAAGACTCTATTATTTGCAATATTGTTTAGCCAATAGCTTAAACATATTTCTAGCTAGTTCTTATATTCTAAACTAGCCCATCTCCATTAATCTGCGCATCACCATGAGGTCATGACCTACTGGCAAAGTTTTCCAGCTGGCAGCTCGTGACTTTCTCCTTTAGTGACTACATGGCTTCTCACTGACTCTGCCTTCTCTCTTTCTCTTTCTCTCTCTCTCTCTTTCTCTCTCTCTCTCTCTCTCTCTCTCTCTCTCTCTCTC
>NC_022014.1:69275785-69295343 GCF_000317375.1 Microtus ochrogaster
TATATATATAGAGAGAGAGAGAGAGAGAGAGAGAGAGAGAGAGAGAGCCTTCCAGTCTGACTATATTCTGTTAAGCCATTGGCTAGAAGCAACTTCTTTATTAACCAATAAAAGCAGCACATATACAGAAGGACTTCCCACACCATTTGGTACTGAAATACTGAAAGTGTAAGCTCATATTAGACAGCAGTCACAAATCCCATTTTTAGACCCATTTCATAATGTCTGCTCCCCATGGATAACTTAAAGGCTTTTTGGACTAACAAATATGACAGAACCATGAGTTGTTCCAGGAGATTTGAGAATGTAGTAAGCATCGGAGAGTGTTTGACATTCTAAACATTTGGAATGCTCTCACTTGCCTCAATTTAGAAATATCATGTTCACGGCTTCTGCTTCATCTCTTTCTGTGGGATGAGCAAGCGATGCCGTTTGTAGTGACTGGAAGGTGGCAAGTGGTGGGGAGGGGCAGAAAGCATTTCCTTCTTTGGATGATAGTTGTGCATGGTTTAGTCAACATTCTTATTGAATTAGTATTGAAAAGATAATTTCGTGCTTCATGAAGTGGCAAATTTGATTCATACGCTAGGAAGGCAAAAGAACAAATGCATTATTGACAGTAATAACTACATCCCACACCCACCCCCCAAGAAAAGGGCAGGGCAAACGCTCCATGCCACTTAGACATGAAACATGCCTTCTGTTTTCTACCTGCTTGTCAACTGCCTACAAACAGAACATGAGACAGCTGAAGTCCTTTGTTAGGATCTATTGGCCCGATCCTGTTATTATACATTGCTACATTGTTTTTGCTGGAAAAGCAGATTTGTTACTTGTTAACATAAAATTACCCATATATACTTATGAACATGCAAATGGGCCGGAAACATTTTCTGCATCCTTTGCTGTCATCACACTCTATCTGGTTCTAGCCTTGACTTTGATTTTTAACCCCTGAGGAAGGACTTTGTAAAGGCAAAAGCTTGCTTCATCTCAGACTCCTCCCTAGTTCTTCATGCCTTCATTCTTTTCTTTGTGAGAGTTGAGTGATTAGTTTCATTTTATTTATTGTTATCACGGTCCATGTGTCTGCATGATATGTGTGAGGTGTATGTACCTCCATGGCGCCTGTGTGTAGGTCAAAAGACAACTCTGTGGTTGGCTCTTTCCTTCCACCTTTACATGGGGGAATCAGGTCTTCAGATTTGCTCAGCAAACGTCTTTACCACTGAGGCTTCTCGTCTGCCTGTAATTGTTTTTAATGATGGCCTCACTGATGATGCTTCCATCTGAAGAATTATCCTGGCTATACTTTTAAGAGATAGCTTGCTCCTCTTTTGAGTCAAGTTTATAGACAATGACATGGTGAACTTCAGAAGCAGCTTTTCCAATCTATGCCGGAGCCCATTTGGGGTGTGGTCATTAAGATTACTTGTATGAGTGCTTTGTATTAAGTCTCCAAAGCCCATTTGTTTAGACCAAATAGCATGGATTGTTGCGGGTAGTGCTTTGAACAGTAGGATGCCCAGTGTTCTGTGTACGATGTACATAACTCTTGTCAATATCTTTTAATAATTTATCTACCTGCCTCGGCTTTTGTTCTTTAATTTATTTAATTTTTATTTTATGTGCATTAGTGTTTTATCTGTGTGAGGAGCTGTAGTTACAGACATTTGTGAGATGAGCTGCCATGTGGGTGCCACCTGGGTCCTCTGGAAGACCAGCCAGTGTTCTTAATCATTGAACCATCTCTTCAGCGCCTGCAAAGCCTTTTGTAGATTACAAAATTATGTTAAATGCTTAGACTTAAAGACAACCACATTATAATTAAGTCAAGGTGGTCATTATTCAATTAAAGTTATTCTTGACTGTTCAGCATTCTGAAACGTTTAGACTTTTCCTTAAACACAAATATATATCATACATGCGCATGCATGTGTGTGCACATGTGCATACCCATGGCTATGTGTGTGTAGATGTGTGGTGTGTGTGTATTGTGTGTGTGTGTGTGTGTACAGGTGGGTAGGTATGTGTACACAGGGCTGTGTATGTATACAAGGATTGTGTAGGAATGTGTGTCTGCCCACTCTCCCAAGTTCAGCAGGTGTGAAATCTCAGCAGAAAGTCCTCCTGCACTGTTGTAACATTGTGAGAGGTCTGTGGGTTAACTGAACAATACTTCACACAGTCACCGTGTCCCAGAAGTGAAATGATCTTAAATTTTTCTTTTCAAGTCACTATGCCCTCAATAGACTTACACTGCAAATTCCTCAATATAGTCTTGATAGTTGGAGAGATATACGTTTTGAAGTCTTTGATACTTTTGAAGTTCCCTACACAAATCTAAGCCAAATCAAATACAAGCCAAGAAGCTGTAAGGATGTTCATTTATCCACAGCCCAGCCAAACTCGTCACTGGCAGATTTAAAGGTTGTTTTCCAGTCTATTAGACAAACATCTTGATTCGATTTGCACTTCTCCATTCCCTGTGGGAGCAGCTGTCTGTGGTCCTGCCAATTGACCTTTCTTCCTGGGTGGATGGCCCATTTACGGGCTGCACTCATTTCTCCTTGTGCCCATTTGTTTTTCACCCTGTAACTGGCATGGTCCCTGTACGTGATTATTAGTACTAAATATTTATTAAATAGACCGCAAATGCTTACCAATCTGTGACTTTTATTGGGTAAAAAGTTTAAGTTTTTACTACCAAACCTGACATTCTTGATGGTTTTTGTGTCTTGGGTTCAACTCTTATTTCTTGCCTTTCTAGAGAAACCAGATGTGTTTTGACATTGTCATCCACTGCCATGCACTGAGTGCTCACCAAGGTCCAACCAAGTATTTTGATTTTCCTTTACCTTTTGCTATTTCGTTATACTTTTTGCTTTTAACATCTAAACTTAACATACTATAGTCAGAGAATGGAACTTCTCAGACTTAAGCCATGGGGCTTTTGCAGACATTCCCTTCAGGAGTACTCTATATACATGCTCATAAATATCACATAGCGTGTGCATGCTCTCAATATGGAAGCAATAAAACTTCTCGGTAGCTCCGCTCTCCTCCCTTTTTCCCAGCTCTCCTTCTTTTGTCCTCTTTGTTCTCTGCTTAACTGTTATTTAATCCCTTATATCTTTCTTTGGCATCTATAAAAGATTTAAATCTCCCGGCATAATATTTAAAACAAAATCCCTCTCAGTACGCTTTCTTTCTTTATATATTGTCCACAGCACCACACATATTCTTAGCGTCTATATCTTCATCAATGCAAGTTTTGCTCCACTTGTATGGAAATGTTTGTTGTCCTGAACTGAACTTTGCCTAAACCCCTGGTTGGTTTCGGTTTTGTCACTAACATGATAAAGATGTTCCCGTGGCTTCCTTATGTGGCTGTATCTTATGTAGGTTTTCTTCTCCAGAGTGGTTTTGTTTTGCTTGTTTGTTTGTTGTGCCTCTTCCTGAACTGGGAGTTCTTAGGTCAAAAATTCAACTGATGAGGCCAATAAGATGGCTCAGAGGGAAAAGGTGCTTGCTGCCAAGCTTGAGAACTTGCGTTCAATTCAGGAGACCCACATGGGAAAGAGAGAGCTGACTCCCATAGTCATCCTCTGGCTGCCACCTTTGCACCACGACATGTCTCCCCCCAAAAAACAGATAAATAAATAAATGTACTAAGAATGTTTTAAAAACCAGAAAATATCCAACTGATGCTGCTTCATTATACTATCTTCAGTGTTTATTTCTATTTCATATTCCCTGTGCTTTAACATTTTTTTCTCTTTTTATATGTACTTTCTTTAATGGTTTTTAATGTTCCAATGTTTCTTTTGCTCTGCTAGTGGACATCCATAAACCCTTTATAATCAAAAACGATTTTCCTGTCTCCATAAAAATGAAATAGCATGTCCAAGCCCCTAATGAAACAACGTGAGGGTTGCATCACTGGGCGTTTAATAATTTCCCTTCATCTCTTCCTTACTCCCTCCTGAGCACGATTAAAAACTACCTTAAATTTGGTTCTGGGTTGTTAAGTTTTTACTTTGTGCCGCTTTTGTTTTATGAATGCCTGCTTAGCCGTCCCACTAAGTTTCATAGTCATATTTTTAGCAATTACTCAGTATTAACTTTAGGTTTTGATGTCTTTGCTCATTTTGCAATGCACTTCTCTTTTGGTGTTTTATCTTGCTGAAAGAAATACATCCTGAGCTCCTACAATCTTGCAGTGATTTCTTTTTCTAGATAGGTTATGTAGGTGATAAATTTTTTATAGTTTTGTATGCCTACAAATATCATTACCCATGACCTACACTTTAATAATGGGATTAGAACTTCAAAATGTCTTTTTTAGAGATATTATTCCATTTTTCCTGCATTTTATGTTGTAGATGAGAAGTTTGATGGCAACAATTAAGGTCATAGATTTTTAAAAGCCCATAGGAAGATTAAATACCCAACACAAATAAGAATATACTGTGATGAGAATCATTCTTTCTTTTATAAACTGTGTGTGTGTGGTGTGTGTATGTTATGTACATTTGTGTATTGTGTGTTGTCTGTGTGTGCATGTGTGTGTGTTGTGTGTATGTGTTTTGTGTGTGAGTGTGTGTGTATACTCAAGTCCCTTTCCAGCTCAGACATCCCATCTGCATCTCGTTCTTCCCTTCTGATCTTTTGCATGCACATATTGCATGTGTTGAACCAATCTTCAGGGTGTTACTATGCTTTTTCTGCTAGCACAGATTATCACAAATATAGTGGCTTAAAGCAACACAAATGTTTGTTTGGCTCTGGAGGTCAAAATCTGAGATGGGTTGCATTGTGCTAAAGTCAAACTATCAAACACCCTTTGGGGTACCAAGTGAAGTAATTGTTCCAGAAGCTCCTATGCTTTGTGGGAGCTACCTCTTGACTCCTGGTCATAGCTTTTGGCTTCAAAGGCAACAGCATAGCATCTTTAAATCTATAACTCATCACTCCTGTACCCTTGATTCCCTTATAACAATGCTTGATATTGGCGATCCATCCATCTCAAACTTCGTCACCAACCCACAAAGCTCTCTTTATTGTATGAGGGAAATAGTCACAGTTTGGGAGGACTAGGAAGAGAGTCTCTTGTAAAGGCTCTTGTTTATTATCCCATAGAAAGTTGTGTGATTCTGAGAAAATTGTTTTTTCTCTCCAAAGGGTGAGGATGTGTCTATGTTTTATATATACTATGATATTTTTAATTTTCAAGATTTATTATTCAACTTATAAAATTTCAACTGAGATTTCAGAATGTCATCCAATACTAATTTTCCTTTTTTTCTCATAGAGCTTTTATTTTAACATGCAGTTTCCAGTACTTCAACCCAAAGGGGTGAAGAAGATAAGAGATCTAGGGATTTTAGTAAATGAAAAAATATTTTTAAAGTATTTTTATTTTTGAGATTATAATACAATCACATCATATCCCCTTCCCTCCCTCAAAATCCTCTCATGTGCCCCTCTTACTGTCGCTAAAATTCATAGCCCCCTTTTTAAAATTTATTTTTAGACACTTTTATTAGGGAAAGTTTTGCCCTCATTCTCCTATGTGTGTGAAACCACATAAGAAACAATAAACTCAACTTACAGAAATAATCTGTAACAACAATCTGTATGTGCCACATTGACATCTCATATTGCCAATTATACCACCAAGTGCCAAAGACATAATTTTACTTAGTTAATTTTCTGTTTTCACCATCAATGATTTTTTTCCCCAGGGGACTACTCAGTTTGTTTTCCAATGAACTATTTTCAGATTATTAATCTTCATACATTATTTGAATTTAGGTTATATGCTCACCTTTCTGAGTCAGAACATAATGCATACAATTAGTCTCTGAAGTTTACAATGAGACTCATATGTCATACAGAAATCATGTGTGATTTCCAACACGTTCTATAATACACATGGATTCAGGAGACAGAAGCCCTGACACCTGTCATGTACCACATGCAAGTGATGGGAAGTATTTCTTCAAGTGTGCCTGCTAAGAACCCATGCTGGGGGTTTCTCAGAGAGCCATTCTTTCAGCTTGACTCAAGGAACAAATGTCCCATGATGGTTCCTTGAGAATTCTTTGTCCATCTGTCCCACTCATTTCCCTACCCCCTGAGTTTGAGGGTCCCCTAGAATTTTCCTGGGGATATATGTTTCCTTGGTCCATCTTTATAGCATTTTACGTCATGCATTACTTATCTTTCAAATATACTAATATGTTGCCATTTGCCTTTTAAAAATTCTTAATATTCCGCTCCAACAAACACAGGTACTCTAGACTTTCCCAGTAGTGTCACGACTCCATCCTTATTTCTGTTTTGTGGCATTAATGAGATATGAGATAGTAGATTTGCACAACCAAATATTGTAAACCCCAAATCCCTATCTCGGTTGTTCATTTTGCTGCGGTGTGAGTGCTTGACAAATTGTAACATATTTTTACATGTACAAATAAAATTACACAGACAGTGGGCACAAATTTTGATCTATTAACCTCATTAATGCAGGCTTTCTGGTCGTTAGAATGTCTGGGTAGTGTTTATTTGAGCATTCACTTGCTAATGAAATGTCTAAGCCTAACACTATGCTGGAGAGAGACGCAGTTTGTTTTTGCTGCTGTTTCTAAGCCTTCATAGTCTTTGTAGTGTCTGCTGTTTGTAGGATTCAATTTTGTACTTGGGTTGACTCTAAGCAGTTCACACCCATTAAAGGTTGACAATTTATCTCATCCAGCAGTTGGCTAGAGAATCGTGAACTTGAGAAAATTCATTTTCATGGACTTGGACTCCCCTGGTTTCTAACTTTTCTACCAGAAAGTCGTACACATTCTATTTGTTTCATCAATCTCTATCCACATGATGCTTAACACTTGAAGTCAGGGTTGCAGAACACCTCTTGCACACTCCAAGAGCTAATATTTTACTCATCCCTCAGAATCCTCCATCAGAGGGTTCCCTGCCCAGTTCCACAGCCATGAGTGCTCTTACTGCATCTGGACCAAGAACCCTTTACTGTGATCTCAGCTTCAAGTTTATAAACTTGTAGTCCCAGCATCTATACAGACAATTTCTATCCTTACAGAACCAGCATGGCTTATATGGCACTTTCAGTCTTCTGTCCCAGGCTCCAAGATTTGCATGAGGATCCCATATATCTGTGTAAGCACTTTGACTGTAGTCATCTTAATTGAAAGTTAGTCCATGCTTTAATTTCTTTTATAAATAACAACAGCAATAATAACAAGCCCCCTTTACTGAGTGCAGATTAGGTACCAATTATCTTCATATGCTGTGTGAGTTTTGAATTTTCAAATAAACATAATAGAAAACAAAACCATGGGATAATAAATAAGGCTTTTTTTCTTTTTGTCACAATGAGAGATCTGGGCATTTGGGAGCTTCTTGTAATAAAAAAATAATGCAGTTATTTAATGTCTTTCATAATGAAGGCTTTTGAAGTTGATTGATGTTTTCCTTGTTATTCTAAAAAGACTACATTAGTTTGAGCCATTATTCCCACAAATAGAAATTTTGAAAAATGGGAAAGAAGGTGTTTATATTAAAAACTAAAATTATACCTGAGATGGTAGCCAACTCTTCTTGTGTCTGAAAGTAACACAGAATCACTTTGACTTGACTTGACTATAGGAAAGGGATTTGAAAATGGTAGGTCATTACATCTATAGCCATATGTTTGTAACATCCACAATATTATATTTCTTACCCCTCTGTAAGTAATTCACTTTAAAATTATTGCTGGTCAGAGAATGTATGTAACTAATTCAAAATTTCACCATTAATCCTCTCCAACTGCTGAAATTCTAGTGGCCTCTTTTCTTCTGAATCAATGTTCTCTCTCTTCTTCTTCTTTTCTTTTTTGCTTGTTAAATGTTCTCTCGCCTGAGAAACTAGTGGATATAATAATTAAAGCAAGTTTGGAGGAATAGTTGAATGGTTTGCTTCATTGAGTTGATTCTCTATGTACACGAATCTATGTAAGATACGCTTCTGTGAAAGTCTCTATAGAGCCAGCTTTGAGAAGTGAGTGAAAGAGCTGAGGAACCACTGGCCTGAAGACCAGTCTGAATTCTAGTATTTGCCAAAATATAACTATCAACGTAGCAATTTGTCACTCCATCTCTCTAGACCTTAGGTTCCTCTCTCTCACTCGCTCTCCATCTTCCTCTCCCGCCATCTCTCTCTTTCCCCCTTCTGTGTGTATGTGTCTGTGTGTGTGTATGTGTATGTGTCTGTGTGTGTGTGTCTGTGTGTGTGTGTCTGTGTGTGTATGTGTGTGTATCTCTGTGTGTGTGTCTCTGTGTGTGTGTCTCTGTGTGTGTATGTGTGTGTGTCTCTGTATGTGTGTCTCTGTGTGTGTGTCTCTGTGTGTATGTCTCTCTGTGTGTGTGTCTCTGTGTGTGTGTATGTGTGTGTGTTTGTGTGTGTGTCTCTGTGTGTCTCTGTGTGTCTCTGTGTGTGTGTGTCTGTGTGTGTGTCTCTGTGTGTGTGTGTATGTGTGTGTGTCTCTGTGTGTGTGTGTCTCTGTGTGTCATCTCCAGGTCAATTTACAGAGTGCAGTCAATTTTATTGCCCCCAAACAGCACCTCATTCTATTATTATTCTACTCAAACAACATCAGTTGTTCACAGTGGATACTGTAAACTGGCAAGCAAATAGGGAATCATAATTCTCGTTTCCTTTGCTGTTCATTGCTACAGAAGCAAGGGATGTGAAATATTCCATTCCTCAACCTCTAGGTATGGCAGCATGGCCATCCCTGGCTATTGACATGTTAAGTGACAGTCTTGAGAGGAGAGCCACCAGAATGGTCATCAGTGCTTGGTCATTCTTCCTGCCGGCAGCACAGGCATGAGGCTAGAAGAGAATGTAGTTGTTTTTCCTCTTTACTCTTTTGGGGTGCCTGTCACCCAGGTCCCAGATAAAACACATGTGGAGGCTTGTTCTTTCTTATAAATGTCCAGCCTGAGCTCGACTTGTTTCTTGTCAGCTTTTCTTAAATTATCCCGTCTATCTTTTGCCTCTGGGCTTTTATCTTTCTCTATGTCTGTATGTCTTTTCTTTCCTTATTATTCCATGTCTACCTGTATGGCTGGGTTGTTGACCCCTGGAGTCCTCTCCTTTTCTCTTTCCTTCATCTTTTCTCTCTTTTTATGCTTTTCTTTATTCTCTCTGCCTGCCAGCACCACCTGTCCTTTCTCTTGCCTTGCTATTGGCCATTTAGCTCTTTATTAGATCAATCAGATGTTTTAGACAGGTAAAGTAACACAGCTTCCCAGAACTGTGCTAAACAAATGTAACACATCAAATGTGACACAGAATAAACAAATGTAACACAACCTAAAATAATGTCCTACAGCAAGAGAACATCACAAGCATAATGTGAGAAGCATGTTGACAAACCTCCCTGTCAACAAACAGAAAGGCCCATGGTACCGTTAGTCACTCTGCCAAGTCTGAGCCACTTGCTTCCTGAATGTCTTCTTGAATGGAATAAAGAAGCTCTTTTCTCAATGGGATTATTTTCTGTCTCACTTTTCTTGTTCATAGATGAAGACATCCTTATTGATAACCTTTCACTTCCAAAAGTAAGCTGCAAAGGTGTCAGAGTGATGCTGTAGATGTTCTAGCTTCTGTTCTGTTCTATCCTTCCAGAATTTTTCCATACTCTCCTTCACAAATTGCTTCTTGGCAAGTTCAAGGCAAGTGTAAAGTAAACCCTCCCCTTTAGCAAGTTCTCTTTATTTCCTGACTGGTGCCATTTCTCATTCCTTAGCATTTTAATCTTCTAGAACACCCTGCACTCTCTAGTCTTGGCTTATACTTAATCATCTGTCTTTACTTTTGTGAGCCCCAAAAGTTTGAGCACTCATCTTCAGCCCCACCCTCCTCTTCTACACACACACGGAGCCTCTGTCCCATGTAACACATTGCCCAGGTTAAGTTTTTAACATTATGACATAATGAATGAGAAATGTGTATGCAGTCGTTCTGACAACTTTCTTTGTTTTAATCATCAGAAGTAATCTTTAGTTTCTCTTGTTTGTCCCTGCTGTCTCTTATATCTCTGTCACTCATAGTAGCTTTTATAGATCACCATTCCCAAGCTATTATTGACCTTCTTAGCAAAATATCAAAACCTAGAAAGGGGGAGAAATACCCTTGTTTCTGGAGCCTGATCTCTAAAACTAGTTCCAAGATCTCTGCTGTGTACTGAACAGGAACAAGTTTTAATTCTCTCCTTGGCAGCCAGAGTTGCATGAGTGCCAACCATCTCCAAATTCAGCTACCTCTAAGTGAAGTGAAGAAGCTTACAAACAGTGAGCAATCATGAAACTTCCTCCACAATCCAACACAGTGTCTTTCATACACACACTCACCCAGTAAGTGTTTTAATTGCTTTTACTTTCTGAAATTAAAATATAATTGCGTCTTTCCCCCATTCTATTTCTCTCCTTCAACCTTCAACCTCTTCCATGTATCCCCCTTGCTCTTGCTCTCATACTTATGGCCTCTTTTTCTTTAATAGTTGTTATATATTTACACACATACACACACACACACACACACACACACACACACACACAACCTGTCCATTTGAAACTGTTTGACTCCACGTTTTCATTTAGGCATGTTTTACTTTGAAATACTGCTCAATCATTTTTTATTTATGCTTATTATTCATGCACCAACTGCTTCTCAGAGAGATTTGTGGTAACTAAAAGCTACAGGTACAACATAACCAATTTGTCACTCATGTGAGGTGAAAAAAGATAAAACCAAAACCACCTCTGTGGTAGGAAAATGCAGAGTGGGGATTTAAAGTTCAATTCACTTATTCTTCCCTTAAACTATAGGTTTCCAGTTTCAATCGAAGCCCAAATAAAACCAAAGGTCAGGAAGACTGAGCCAATAGGAACACATCTTACCCTCACAAATTTCAGAGCCCAGAACGCAAGGAAAAATCTAACGGCATTGTGATCTGCCCCTTCACCTCGGCTTCAGATGCTGGCAGAGGCAGGATGCTACCCACAGGGCCCGTGGTGTTCACAGGAATGAACCATATCACCAAAAAGAGACTTCTATGTGATTGAGTTTAAAACCAACGTAAGTGAACTGAGATGTCCCGTTCTGTGAGGTTCCCAACAAACCTTAGACCAGTGATGACACCCTGATGCGAGGCTGGAAAGGAAGCAACACTAGAAATGGTCTTTTTGTTTCGTTCTTCTCATCCAGATGAGGAAACTTGGAGAATTTAGTCTTCTAACACAGTCTTTATTAAGGCTACTTTCTCTGGACTGCTTATTCTCTAGGACTGAGTTCAGTGAGTTTCAAAGGTCACAGGCCTCCAGGAATCATTTTCTAGTTTCTGCTTGGTGGCCATCTTATCAGTACCCTCTTCTGCATATATATGTCACCTCAATCCCCATGTAACCCTCTTCCTACATAGGTCCTCAGATCTTCAGTTGTAATGAAAGGGTAGTAGTACATGCAAGTGTTCTCAGTTTGTTTTAGACATTCATAGACAAGTTTGCAAATAATACCTGGTCACACGTTTTGATACTTTGATGATAGCCTTCCTTGTCTTAATGCATATAGGAGAAAATCCCATTTACAGTCTGTAGTTGAATAGTTACTAGTTTACTATTGAGCTCTAAAAGTGAAAGTGTTCCTATGAGAGAGTAAGTTTAATTAAAAAATGAATTATTATTAATAGTACCCCAATGAACCATGCTGTCAATGAACCTCCCATGCATCTGAATACCTGTGTGCTTTATTATTTATTGACCATATATAATCAACAGAATGTAATAGAAGTAACACTGACATCAAAGTTACAATGTGATCAGAAGTCTTGCATTTTCTCCTGGCTGTCTGTTGGGACCCACACTTGGAATTTTCCTTTCAGAATCTAGACACCATGCCCATGAAGTGAGAGGCCAAAAAGAAGTATCTAGGCATGACAGTAAATTCTGAGTTTCCAGATGTATATTTTGGATATAAAATGGCACCACAAGCTCATGTGTTAAAGGTTGGTTCCCACCCAATGAGTAAGGAAATGAGACCTATATGGTGAAGATAATCACTTATGCTTGGCATCTGCTGTGGGCTGAACAATGTTCTTCTGTCATGTTCTCCCACCATCATCTTTGTAACTTGCCACAGACTTAAAAATCATTGAACCAGTTGACTATGGGCTCTGAAACTAAGATCTATATTAATATTGTCTTCTTCTAAGCTGATTGCACTATTCATTTTGTCACAAGACAAGTTTGGCCAACACACCAATCAGTGATCTCAAAACGGTTGCTAGTCTTGAGAGTGTGTCATTATTGACATCCAGCTCCAAAGAACCTTCAGACAACACCCACAAGAAAGACCCCAGGTATTCCCACTGATAACAATGGGTCTACAGAATCAAAGGATAAAACATACTTATTTTAGGTCACTATGTTGTAAAGCAATTTGTTACAGAGCAAAGGATACTTGGAAGAGCAGAACATGCTAAAAGTTTATTTTCCCCACAAGTCTCTACAAATCTCAGCGGCAAACGATAATCAATATCTGCCAAGATCTAGAAGCTGGTCAAAGTGGAATTTATTTAAACTTCCATCCCACCCTGGCAAAGATGGTGCCATTTCCAGTCAAGTTATTTCTTTCATTCCACTCTTAAGCAAGATACTAGAGACAGAAAATCTTGAAAGAAAAAATGCAATTTAAAAAATATCTATTGAGATAGGTATTTTGACATTTGAAGGAAGGAAAAACAATTTAGGATGCTTTAAGAGCTTTCCAGTGTTGACTTTCATATTATGTCACTCTGTACTACAGAAAATAGTCCTTATCTTCCTATCTAGCTTTTTAGAGCTATCTGCAGTGGCATGAGGCACACTTTAAAGGTCTTAATTGGAATGTGCACTGAGACTTTGGGGTTGCAGTTTGCTTATTATATCTGCAAATCAAACAGGCTGGTTTTTTCTTTTACTGTCTTTTTATTTCCTCTTCTCTCTCTTTTTCTCCTCTTTTTTTCTTCCAACTCCTACCTCCCCTTTCTCTGTTCTTCCCTCTCTTTTTCTCTCCCTCCATCTCTCCCTCCATCTCTCCCTCCATCCCTTACACTCTCCTTTTACTTTTTCTCAGTCTGCTTTTCATTCTTCCATGCCCCCCCTTTAAATCAATGCTAATTTCAGTTATACCTTATTGAGAACAATAAAGAGGAAGAAAGAAATCTTATTTTAGGAACCTACTTACCCACGCACACAGAAAAAAACACAACACACACACACACACACACACACTACTTGCATTGGATGCTCACTAGACCAACTAAGAGGCAATGTCTGCTGTGTGCAGGTGAGCAAACTAAAGACAGGACCCTGTAATTTCCATTTTGCCACCTTATATTTGAACTCTGTCTTTAGGTCTACCAGTTGTCTATAGTATACAAGATGCCTACCAGAGTTTCTACCTATCTCAGAATCCCTATCCTTTTGTGTCTATTAGCAATCTATGAAGAACTGTGTTTTACTCCATTCTGTGCCAGCATTTCTGTCTATTTCTTTTGTCAATTTCTTTTGTCTCAGTATGTGAGCTTCTTTCTGTGTGTCCACAGATATGCCAGTGGCAAAACAGATGACTATATAAAAAAATTCCTTTTTTTACATATTTTGCTCTCCAGATTTTCAGTTGCATTGTTTGGGTTGTCTAGAGACACTGAATTGATAAGCTACATATATGAGAAGCTACATGCTGGCTGGGAGTAGAAGGATGTGAAAAGGCAGCCGTGTGATTCAATATGAGATCAAAGACCTCAGAAATGGAGGAAAAGGAAGCTGATGAGTGAGACCGAGTCTAGGCCTAAAGGCCTAAAGTTAATGGTGTAAGTCCATGTACTAAGCCATAGGTCTGACAACCAGAAGCATCAACACATGAGGGTAGAAAGGGGCTCAAGCAGGGAAATCAAATGCTTCACCCCTCTCTCTGCCTCATGTTCTATTTGGACCCCTCAAAGGTCTGAACAATGACATTCCACATTCCTGAGGGCTTTCATTTTTCCTATGCCTAATCTACTAATGGAAGGAAGAGTTGATCTCTTCCTTAAATGCTTTTACAGATATACATAGAAATAGCATTTTACCAGCTATCTGAGCATTTCTTAGCCTAGTCAAGTTGGCACACAATGTCTCCATCACAGTGATTAACTATGCTGGATCTCCCAAATAAATTTATAGATAATTTTAATGCAAGCATTCCTGAGCCTCTCGGTGACCTCTGTAGAGAGGGAAGGCCAGAAATGGGTTGTTTCTCTGAGCTGCTAGAGTCATCTCTTAACTTGATGCCTGCTGGCTAGTTTGACATCTCCTGCTTCCAGAGTTTGGATGTGGTTTAATAGCTTAACAGTGTCTGCTAAGAGTTCGTTGTGACAGAGGAGTAAGTTCTCTGTGTGCTGATCTCAAGAAGCTATGAAACTTTTGAGAAAGGGGACATCATGGGAGGTATTTCATCATTGAGGAAGACACTCTCAGAAGACTGCTGGGCCTCAAGCTATCTCTGTGGGTTTTTTGCTTAGTGATGTGATGTAAGCTATGCCTTATCACTCATCAGAGTGTCCTGCCTTTTATTACCTTGTATTTCCTTTACTGAGGTTGATGGGGTATCAAGTGATCAACTAGGGAAAATCAAAGGAGCTATGGTCATGTGAAATTACTATTAACAATTTTTACCAGTCATTTTTCTATAATTGCATATATGTATATATATATACCAATAGGTCCTCTCCCATATCCCTGGTATTGGACTTTGAACATTAAAAATTCTGAGCCAAATAAACCTTTTCTCTTTATAAGCTGGCTGCCCCAGGTAATTTATTGCAATGCCAAAAATGTGACACATATATCCTTCAAAACACATTACACATACAATTCATATTTGGCATTCATAAGGCTCAAAGATTTTTGAATAGATTTTGAGATTATATAACTACCAATGGAGTCCTAGGTTTCTCATACCAAGGATTATAGGGTATCCAAACGATCAATAAAAATAAAAGAAACAATGATATAAGACTGAGCTTGTGGCACATATTTTATCAATAATTTTAATTATGGTTACATGTGTACTTATAAACATATATTACATTTTAACACATACATATGTACTTGTTTCATAGTTAACATTCAACTTTCATTTTTCTTCTTTTTAAATAGTATAGATTGTGTGTCTACTTTTAAAGTCAAGCTATGCAAGTCTCTTCTATCTTTGTGGTGGTGGCGCACACTTTAATCCCAGCACTCGGGAGGCAGAGGCAGGAGGATCTCTGTGAGTTCGAGACCAGCCTGGTCTACAAGAGCTAGTTCCAGGACATGCTCCAAAACCACAGAGAAACCCTGTCTCGAAAAACCAAAAAAAAAAAAAAAAAAAAAAAAAAAAAAAAAAAAAAAAAAAAACAAAAAAAAAAAAAAAAAAGAAAGAAAGAAAGAAAGAAATTTGTATTTTAAGATGTAAAATGTTTTTACATTTCTGTTGTTTCTGGATTATCTTCTTGTTTTAAAAGCGTTGGGTAGAACATGATTATAAATACTATAAATTTAGTTACTGTGGACCTTCTAGATTTATGACTACAATCCACCTCAAAAATTTAGTCTATTGAATTATAAATAGATCTTCCTTTCCAGTTATTTAATTTTTTTTGGCTAAATCCCATTGTTACTAATTTGAACTGCAACAAAGCCCCTGAATGTGCTTGAGTCATCTATGTTCATTTTTTAAGATTAATTTAATTTGCTTATATGCATATAAGTGTTTGCCTGTATGCATATGTGCCGCATGTGCCTTTGGAGGCCAGAAGAGAGTATTGCACACACTGTTACTCGAGTAATAGATGGTTTTCGGCCATTACATGGGTGCTGGACTCGAACCCAGACCTCTGCAAAAGCAGCAAGTGTTCTTAACCACTCAGCAACAATCTCTCTACTCACTGCTCTTTAAGATTTTCTCATCATCTATTTATGCCTCAAGACTGTATGGTTTATTTATTTCCTTTTTATCATTCTTCATGCTTCTACATAAATCTTTTCTCCACTTCATTTTTAAATAATTTATGACTGAAAGCTACTGAATATGCCCAAAAGCAGGAATTCCTTGAGAAGACTGGACGCACGAGACTGTCAAGGTGGATTGCCATAGCAAGGAAGCTTTCTACGTAGACTCTGAAGAAAATAATCAGGGCATCAAGATGTCAGCAGACCAGGAAATAATCCCCATTTTAAAAATGGTTACGGTCTTCATTTTCCTCAATGTGAACTGGCACATTTCATTATACAAAGCCACATGGGGAAATAATGGGACGAAAAGAAATAGCACTGGGGTCTCATGAGAAATTAGCAGGGCCAGTGGTTGAAGAAGCAGAATCAAGGGAGGAAACTGGGTTAGAGTTGTCACCTTGGGTCACATAGGAAGACATGAGTCACAGTAAGCTAACGCAGGGTTGACTGAACACTTTCAGCAGCTTCTGAGTCATAGAGGCTGTCTGTAAGCCATCTGGTACCCAACTATGATGTATGAGATGAGAAGAAGAAGATGAGAGAGTGCTCTAGAGTCTGAGAAGCCAGGTCAGTGCCTTAGTTAGGTTTCTATTGCTGTGATAAAGCACCATGACCAAAAACAACTTGAGTAACAAAGGGTTTATTTCAGCCTACAACTCTCATCACTGAAGGAACTCAGTGTAAGAACCTGGAGGCAGGAGCTAATGTAAAGTCCACAAAGGAACACTGCTTACTGACTTTCTCCCATGACATTCAGGGCTGCTTTCTTATAGTACCCAGAACCACCATGTTAGGGATGGCACCACCCACAGTGCTCTGGGCCCTCTCCTATCAATCATCAATCAGTAAAATGTATCACAGGCTTATCAACATACCAACCCTATTCTCTTGATTAAGATTCTGCCTTCCTAGATTATCCTAACTTGTATCAAGTTGACATAAAAACTTCCCAGCACACCCTGTAAAATGGAATTGGGGAAGCAAATGCTGAGTTGTCTGGTTTGCAAAGGAAAAGCACGCTTAGAAACAGATCAATTATGTCTCCTCAGAAATGACTAATTCAAGGTGGGACATCCCTCCAGGATCAGTGAAGCCATAAATAACAGAGTGCAAGAAGAGAGAATGAACATCATAGCATGTTTTCTCTCAAGGTAGTCCACAGGCCAGCAACTCTCACTCTCCCATTTCTCTTTATGAAAGAACTTACCACTCCAGTATGGATATCTTCATGATCTCTAGCCCCCACATGCATACACACAAACACACACACACACACACACACACAGAGAGAGAGAGAGAGAGAGAGAGAGAGAGAGAGAGAGAGAGAGAATGTCAAAAGAAATCCAAGTGCTAGCAAACAAAATACTATGTAGTTACTTAACTATTATTTGAAGAAATTAATTAAATAAATGATGCCAAATGGGAAAAGTATGTAGATGCTGCCATATGGCATTTTTTTTGTCATGCCAAATCTGTTTTTGTGCAAATAAAGTTTTGGAAATGGAAAAAAAATTTATAGTTATAGTTTTCCTTAGTTATGATAAAAGGTAAAATAGATATAAATATTGTAACTATAAAAAAAGAAATTAAATAAGAAGAGATTCTCATGTTGTGATGGAAAAATATAAAAGAAGTTCAGAGAGCTATATCCTGTGTATTTTATTTTAAAATGAAGAAAACAACCTAAATATTAGCAGTGGTTATTTTTAGATTGAGAGTTTATGGAAATTTGTTGTAAGATTTATTGTTTTATATTTACTATAGTGAGCACATACTGTAATTTGAAAGAAAGATTAAATATTTTCAAAACAATTTTTTAACTGATTGGACCCTCATTTAGGCAGAGTATGCACATTGTTAGAGTGTGAATAAATTTGCGAAACATTTATTTGGCCCATATGTTGTATCAAAATCCTGGCTAAAGTAAAGCATTGCCCAACTCATCCATCATCCTAATGGAGTAATCAAGGTAAATGTTGGGTCATAGAAGACAATGGGGCAAAGCCTTCTCTAGAGAGAAACCCAACTATGGCTACTTGCCCAATTTTTATATGGAGACCATGGTGCCCACAGGGCTACCAGTTAGAGCTGAATTGGAAGAAAAACTAATGCTGGTCCATAGCATAATGTGTTACAGCCCTGCCAGTGGAGACTGTTGGCATTCCTACAGAGTGGTATGCTTTCAGGACGTTTAAGGTCTCAAGGTCTGTTTTCCTAGTCTTCCATAACTAAAGAAGTCACTTCTAAACTTGCCTGCTCATCAGAATTTGTGTGGGGAGCATCTCTCAATGTAAATTCTTGGCCCTGATCGTGAGTATATTGCCTACTTTCAGTAGATCTTGGAATGAACTTTCCAGTTTCTACAGAGCACTCAGATGAAGCATAGCTTCGAAAACCATGTTTTTGGGCATGTTTACCTCTCTTCACATTCATAGGGAGTACAGAGTAGAGAAGGTTGCTAAACCTAAGATGACCCATAAGCAGAAGGTTTTCAAATAACTTTATAACATTGTCATTCAGAAATAGATATAGAGAGAGATACTGCCCCCTGAACCCTGAATGATATACCAAAATACCTGAGGGGCAGGTAGTCAATGAAATATGTGTGCTTTTAAAAAAAAAAGTTTAAAATCAAGCTTACTTTAGTGTTTATGGAAGAGCTGAAAATTTCTGTTAATACATTGCAAAGAATAAATGCTATGTGTTTTTAAAAAGAAAAATAGATATGGAGTGGGATGATTGAAAATTTTCAGTCATTGTAATAATAGCAGCTGTTCACTGGTCATTTGTCTTAGGTCAAGAACTGTGCTAAAATCCTCACCTGCTTTCCACTCTTAAATACTCACAATCACCCTAGTGTAGGAATTAGATTTGCATAATATAGGCTAAGTATGGGAAAGTGGCACACAAGCCCCATATGGCCAGTGGCTTAAAATAACAAAGATTTGTTTCCCATCATGCACGTGTCCATTTGAGTGCTGGCAGGAGCTCCTCTTCCATGTCATCTTCACTATAAGACTGGCTGATAAAGTCCTCACAGTCTGTAACGGGGCAGGGTGACAAAGCTGGGCTAAGGGAAGAGAAAGTCGTGTACATTAGCCTTCACACATGTCCACTATGATACAGAGTGCCTCACTTCAACCTGGCCAGAACACTTCACATAGCCACACAGACTTTAAAAGTGAAAAGAAATGAGATTTTCTTATTGCATAACCAGACCTATTGGTGAGCCTCACTAATATTTACTTCAATATTTTGAATGGCAAAGTAGTAAAACTATTGCCAATTATCAATTTTGGCAAAATCATGGAGCAATAAAAACTTCATTGTTCATTGCTGGTAAAGAGTGAAAAATTGCGATAGCTTGAAGAAGAACTTGGCAATTTCTTTTAAAAGTAAAAATACTCTTATCATAGTGTGTGTGTCTATCTGTCTGCCTGTCTGTCTGTCTTTATGTTTTTTTTTTTGTT
>NC_022014.1:69295443-69389263 GCF_000317375.1 Microtus ochrogaster
ACTAGCTCTGTAGACCAGGCTGGTCTCGTGTCTTTATGTTTGTGTGTGTTTACTTAGGCAGGATCTCTGTATCTTATGCTGAACTCAAACTCACTACATCTTGGAGGACGGCCTTGAACTCTTAATCCTCCTATCTCAGCCTCCTGAGTGCTAGGATTACAGATGTGTGCTACCATTCTCACGTGCTGAGCTGGGCATCAAACCAGCTTTTTTACATGCTAGGCAGTTACTCTATCAACTATATCCCAGCCCCTGTACATGTTTTATCTTAATGCACTGCTTCCCAACTGATAGCTTCTCTGACCCTCAAGGAATATTTAGCAATGTGAGAATATGCTTTTGGTCATTCCATTCTAGCCGGAAGTTGCTACTGGGATTTAATGGGTAGATCTAGTAATGCTGATCAGCATGCTGTAGGTCAGAGAACAGCTCCTCACAACAGAGGACTCTTGTACTAAAATGCTCAAGGCTGAGGAATTCTGTTCCAAAGAAAGAAAGACTTAGGGTGACACCTATATGTGAAAGTTTGTGGCAGCATCATCCACAATCACTGATAACTGGAAGCAACTACAATATCTTTTCTTTTTTATATAAACTTATTTATTTGGTTATTTTTTTAGCTGTGTATATGTGCCTGTGTGTGTGCATATGCACACACATGCACACACACACATAAGCCATGATATATTGATATATATATATATATATGTATGTATGTATGTATATGAATGTCAGAGGATAAAATGTAGAAGTCAGTTTTCTCCTTCCCCCATGGGAGTCTCGGGGATGGAACTCAGGAAGTCAGCCATTACTGACTGAACCTGCTCACTAAAGTCTTTGAGTGGATGAATGGTTGGAAATTTTGGTACTCAGTACAATAGACTACTTAGCAATAGAAGCGATGAATTGCTGATAAGTAGAACACCACAGACATACCTTATAGGCTAACATTGTGCTAAGTGATAATAACCAGTCTTGAAAGTTATATGTTCTACAATATATTCTAGAAAAGGCAAGAAGACAAGAGGGATGCGAACTGACCAAGGTTTTCCAAAGATAGAGAGGTAGAAGGGAGAGAGAGTTCACATCCAACGGGACTCTATGACAAAATGCTGGAGATAGTGGGATTGTTTCATTGTCTCGTTTTGTTGTTGGCCACATGAATACACATGTGTGTTAAAATTCAGCCCCAAAGTAAATTTTGTTACACATAAATCATATTCTAAAATTAAAAGTATATAACATCACAAAAGAATAAAAGTTGAGATGCCGACTCACAGTACAGTGTAAGGAAGATGACCCAGGTCCCTGTGGTTGTATAGACAGCACTTATCCTCATTCTGAGAAGCTGTCTCTCTGTGGTGAGCAGGCTGAGCTGTGAGTTAAGGTCAAAAGCATGTGTGAACTTCTCTCAAAGTTGTTGAGTAAGGACGCTCTTGGGACACAACAGCTCCGCCTCTGTCTATGAACAGATGCAAAGTAGGTCTAAACTACTGTCCTTGCTCTGACCATACTCACCCAACTGGATTCCCATAGGCAAGCATGGAGACCTGTTGACTAGCAGAGAGACCCAATTCAAGAAGTGCTACCCTCAGATGAAGCCAACAGTCAGCGGA
Organism: Microtus ochrogaster; assembly: GCF_000317375.1. Taxonomy (NCBI): domain Eukaryota; kingdom Metazoa; phylum Chordata; class Mammalia; order Rodentia; family Cricetidae; genus Microtus; species Microtus ochrogaster. The sequence continues at coordinate 69,297,060 of NC_022014.1, forward strand.
AAACAGAAAAGGAGACAGTGACTTGGGAATTATAGTTTCTTCGACCCATAGCCACAGTTCTCTTTTGCAAACCTCCATCTTGAAGTGCATAACTCTAACAAGAAAAGCTGCCTGGAATACCAGAAACAAACACCAGGAAGAGCTGTCAAAGTTTTCACTTTATCCTCTGAAACAAGGCTAATGTAAGGTGTCTGGTTTATCGTGAAGCTGTCTGGCACTCTCTCGCATGGCTGTCTTGGAATGAAGGGTCAGAGGCTATCATAGCCTGGCCTTCTCCTGACATTTAATTCACAGAAACAACTACAATTGCTTAGGAAACAACTCAAAAAGAACTTGGTTTAAAAAAAGAGAGAGAGAGAGAAAGGAGTGATGATATTTTTGTTAGTCTAAATAATTTCTCCAAGTGTATATGATCATTTTGGAGGGGAAAAGAACTTTAAATAGGTAAAATAGTATTGGCTGGACACTATCTCTGCTAAAAAGAGCTGTTAATGGACTTATGCCAAGTTCTTGGATCCTAAAAGGAAGCCTTTACAATAATATAAATCTATCAGTTTCTAGAAAGACTATTATTACCACCCAAATTTAGTAACTACCAATTACCACATAATTGTATACACAACGGCCACAGGTTAGTAATATTCTTTGGCATCCATTGAGTATTTACATGTATAAAATTGACTTACACTAGCAGGCTGAATTTTTTTAGGGGAAGAATATATAATGCCTCATATTTTATAGAGAAAATGTAAAGCAATTCTTGCTGATTATAAGTCATGGTGATTTAGATCTTTTTTTTTTTCCACAGAGAAAAGCTAGTAGATGAGTTAGGAAGAAAAGGGGACTCATGTTTGTTAAAAGCATGTTACATAGTAATCATAGTCCAGGTGTTTTGGGTGCATTATCCTGTGTGTGTCTATAATTCTTTCAAATTCCTGTCAACCTATTAGTGTCTAGGTGTAGAACATAAAGTTATTGCTGGCCACTTTAAACAATGACCTTTTTGAAATCATAATTTAATAACAACATTTCTCCCTTTGCTTTCCTATATTCAGACCCTTTCATATACACTCTCCACTCTTCATCCAATTCATGGCCACTTTTTTCACTAATTGTTATCAACTCTACACTCTAAAAAACTATAGGCAACCAAGGGAAGCTGGGAGTAGGAGAAAGGCCTTCCCTGGAGCAGAGCACACCAACTGGTTATCCATTGATAGCCCCCAAAACATACCTACAGGTGGCGTTATATGAACCAAATGGATTGTATTTAGGAATATATGTGTATGTACATGAATGAATGTTTTTTATATCATTAAGTGTTCTAGAAAAAAATCTGGACTGAAACACTAAGTCTGACTTTTAGCAGAAAATTGTAGAAACCATGGGGGATGTCTCCTCCTTAGTCAGAATGAGGTCAAAAGCTCACCATAGCCAACACTGGTGCCTGCTACTGCCCCTGGAAGACGGGCATGGACATGGGAACTTTGCCGTAGAAAATCTCAGTGTTTCCACAATCCCCAACAAAAAGAAAGCCCTGAAAGAAGAAGTCTTGCTTCTATCTTTTCTTTCCATCCCAAGCCAGGGCTTGTTATTGATAGAACTAAAGTCACCTAGGAAAGCTAGCTGCAAGGTTTCTAAGAAGTATCTACTTCATCTTTCTAGGCTGTGTGGTGCCAAGACGATTAGACGAAGTTTGAGTTGTTAGTGAACTCCAACAACCTAGGGTGCTCCACCCTATGCTACAGCTCACATTGTTTTAATTGATTATGCAGAATCTCAGGGAAGGGTGGCAACTTTAGGAAGGCGGTACAAGCTAGAGAGAAGCACCAGCATTTAACTTATATTGTGTTCAAAGTCACCAGTTAATAGGTACTTTCTCTACATATAAGGTCTTTGACATGACCTTATTTGATCTTTCTTGTAATTCTATCATATAAGTACTATTATGTTCATTTCGCTGGTTGATTTTTGTAGAAAAAGAACTAATAATAATTGGAATAGCAGTACTATTAGATACTGTCTTAGCCAGTGTTCTATTACTGTGAAGAGACACCATGACCACAGCAACTGTTATAGAAGAAAACACTTAATTAGGGGCAGGCTTACAATTTCAGAGGTTTAGTCCATTATCAGGGCTGGAAAGAAACATAGCTGGCAGACATGGTGCTAGAGACATAGCTGAGAGTTCTACATCCAGTTCTACGGGCTGCAGGAAGAGAGAGACTCTGGGCTTGGAATAGACTTTTTGAAACCTCAAAGCCCACCCCAGTGATACACTTCTTCCTACAAGGCGGCAACTCCTAATCCTTTCAAATAGCAGCACTCCTTGATGACTAAGCATTCAAATCTACAAGCTTATGGGGGGGGGGGAGAGAGAGAGAGAGAGAACTAATAGAGAATGGCATGGGATTTTTAAACCTAGGGGGGTCAGTCTCATTCAAACCACCACAGATGCCAAACTCCCCTGCTTCTCTTTCCCTCACAGCATACGACACTCTTGAGTAACTAGTATGGAATATTATGGAACTCAAGATCTAAATACCCCCACTTAATGCTTATAAAACTCTAATGAACAGCTCTATGAAAACAAGTGTTGTGAAAAGTCCTTCTGTATATATGTTGTTTTTATTAGTTAATGAATAAAGAAGCCTCTAGGGCCTATGACAGAGCAGAATAGAGTAAAGTGGAAAAATAAATGACTGCTGAGAGAAAGTAGGCTGAGTCAGAGAGATGCCATGTAGCCACTGGAGGAGACAGATTCCGGATCCTTGCCAGTAGGCCACGATCTCTTGGTGATGCACAGATTAACAAAAATGAATTGATTTAAGATGTAAGAGTTAGTTAGAAATATGCATAAACTAATAGGCCAAGCAGTGTTGTAATTAATATAGTTTCTGAGTGATTATTTTGGGTCTGGTCATCTGGGAAACAAACAAATAGCCTCCATCAACAAACAAGGACCTTGACTTGTAGCTTCTGCTGGTTTCCAGGCTATAAATCCTCCCATCATGACAATTTTATAGCTATCCATATTATATCAGATGACTCACAGAATTTCTGAAAACTTATCAACTGGATATACCAAACCAGTATGATCTAATTCCAGAGGATCCAGAGGTCCTTGTTTGTCTAGAATATCATCATGAGGAATCTTGAATTCTCTCCACATACAGAGGTGTCTAAACACTAGAAATTTCTCAACAGAAGAAAGATAATAGTAGAAAAGATAGATCTGTGAGAGGAGAAAAATCATATATTTGGCAAGATCTAACAGAACGGACTTGGCAATGTCTCAGGGAACCACAGTTTGAGGTGCTTTTTTTTTCCTTTTAAACTCTGAGTTAACCATGACCATGATGAAAGGAAAGATTATATTTTTAGGGATCTGAGACAATTTACAGGTGAGATTCCCCAATGGGTGGATAAGAGACACCGTGGAATAAAGTCTCCATGACTGTAGCTCCAAACCACTCTGTGGAGTAACCTCTATCATTTTGCCATCAGGAAAAAGGGGCTTTTCCATTCTACCAAAATTTGCCTTGGTGCTCAGGGGGAAAGAAAGGAATGGTAAATGAAGCCACGGTGAGCACATGACTATAATCTCAGCACTAAGGAGGAAGAAGGATTGAAATTTCGAGTTTAGACTGAAATATCAGCAATCCTAATACATATCCCTAGACCCTGTCTCAAAATCAAAACAAAAGACTGAGCATAGTTGCTGCCTTTCTTATCTCACCTCTGAGTCTGCTATATGCTGTTCCCTGGTTTGAAGGATGCTTTTATCCTCCTTCGATGCTAATAAAAGCCATCTTCTTTAATCTTCAAATTCTATCATGGATGGGACATTCTTCCAAAATCTCTACAGTAGGAATTAGTCATTCTTTTCTTAGATCACAGACTTTTCAGGGTATGTATTTCACTTTTATTGAAATAACCATCACTAATTTCTGCCTGTGCATGCATGATTCATTGAGAGTAGATGGTGAATCTTTAAGAGTTGAGGCTGGAGAGATGGCTCAGGGCTGGAGAGATGGCTCAGAGGTTAAGAGCACTGATTGCTCTTCCAGAGGTCCTGAGTTCAATTCCCAGCAACCACATGGTGGCTCACAACCATCTATAATGAGATCTCGTGCCCTCTTCTGGCATACAAACATACATGGAAGGAATGTTGTATACATAATAAATAAATAAATCTTTAAAAAAAAAAGAGTTGAGGTGGTAGCTTGTTCATGTCCATGGCTGTTCCACTGACACATAGCAACTGTTGTGTTACAAGATGTTCATAACTGACACTGACATAGTTAATAAGTGTACAGAGAAGCATCTGCAATTTTAGTACATATTATAAAACTAAAAAAATTAAGCAATGAAGAAGGTTAGAAAGAAGGAAAGGAAAGGGACAGAGACGAATGGGTGAAGAGAGAGAGGAAAGAAAAGGAAGAAATTTCCACCTTCTAACTTATTGACTATGTAAGCTGAAGTCTGAGAACATATTTTTCCCATGACCTGAGGCTAAAAATACAGTATGGAGGAAAACACAAAACCCCTTTAAAACACCTTAGGGTTACCTGCCAGAGTCATGGTGTAAGACTAATATGTCCCATATTTCCGACTTATAATTCATGTTTTATAAGGATACACATGTTCTCCACAAGAAGCATTCTCTAGAGAGATGCCCTTGGCAAGGCCATTGATCAGAGACCAAAGCTTCATTTCAGTCTGTGTTACCAATACTTCCTTGGTAGCAAGTCCTTCCATAATGCAAACACCTTAATCACTTTGTGTTTCACAGAGCGTGTCAATAAGTGCTCATATATAATATATGTGTGCTTATAGCATATATAATATATATGGATGTATGTGGTGTTTGGTATGCCATGCCTGAAAGAACAGCTGATTTATTTTGTAGCTTTTATGGACTGTTTTATTATTCTCAACAACATCACATCCATCCTCTTTGCATGCATATTTTATAGTACCTTGATGGACTTATTTGATTCGACCCAGTGTTTTGATGAGAGCATGGCCATAGGAGGTGCACATTAGCCCACACAAATCATTTGCTCAAGTCACTTTAGAGTATGATCCTGCCCTCAGGTAATTTGTGAACTGCCAGCTCTTTCATGATGGGCAAAATAGCATAGCATGGCCTATAAAGCCATGAACCAAGAAAAGCTATTGGCAATTCCCGGATCAACAGGGCAGCCTCCAAGGAGGGCCTGCTAACAATGTAAGTATAGCCAGTTATTATCAATTATATAGTGTTGGCTCCACACCACTGGCATCTTTTTTTCTGCCTTTCAGCATCCTTATATGGAGAGCACAGTGTTGTAACTGTGTGATTGTAAGTCAGATTCCTAAATCCCCCACCAAAAAAGTGCAACAATAGATTGGATTTAATAAAACTAATTAAGCAATGATCTATGGGACTCAGAAGATGGCTCAGTAAGAGAGAGCACTGGCTGTGGAAACATGGGGGCCTGAGTTTGGATCCTCAACATCTACATAAGAATCCAGGTGTTGCTTTGCATAACACCTGTAAACACAGTGCTGGTGGGGAGGGGGCAAAGATTATTGGGGTTTACTGGCTACTAGCTAAACCAAGAAAGAGTGAGTTCCAAGTATATAGATATAGAAATAGATATAAATATATAAGTGTATATATATATATCAAGGGAATAAGGCAGAGAGCAATAGAGGAGGCATTGGCCTCCCACACATACACACATACACACACACACACACACACACACACACACACACAGACACACACGAATTTTGGCAAGTCAAAGTCTGTAGCTTGAGTTTAGTAGCTCCAACTCCTTCCTTCTTCCTCCCTCCCCCACCTCAGGGAATACAGTCTTAAATTCTAAAGTTTATGTCTTCCTTGTCCCTGGTGCCCTTCAGTTCATTGACTTGGGTAGCTACCTTCTGCCATAGAACAGGAAATGTTTTCAGAGTTGCTGTGAATGCTCATTCTTCCTATCATGCTGTCTCATCAAGCTTTAGATGAATACTGTGGTTAGTTTTCATTTGCACTTTGATACAACCTAGAGTCACTTGAGAAGAGGGAACCTTGACCGAAGATTTTCTCCTCTCATATTTGTCCGTGGACAGGTCCTATGGGCTTTGTCTTGATCACTAATTGACATAGGAGAGCCCAATCCACTATGGAAGGTTACACTCCTGGACAAGCAGTCATGACTATATAAGAAAGCTTGCTAAGCAGAACCAGATAGCAAGCCAGCAAGTGGTGTTCCTCAATGGTTCTTGCCTTCAGGTTCTTAACATAGGTTCCTTACCTGTCTTCTATTAATTCTGGACTGTGACCTGAAGGTGTAAGATAAAACTTTCTTCTACTATGTTTATTTTGATCAGAGTTTATTTTGATCAGCATGGGAAGGACTACGGCATTGAGTGTCCATTTTTAAATTTTGTTGTGTTAGTGACAGTCTGTTTAATCCTGCCTGATGCATCCTTTTGTTGTCTGTCTAGAAGAAGTGAGGTGCTAACTAAGCCTACTAATAACCTCTGACTTTAGTTCCTATTCAATTGAACAAGGAATTTTATGGCTTCTCTTTGACACACTCAAATTGCACTACTCTTAAAATGTTGAAGGAGAAGGAAATCCATGCTATTTTTGTTGCCACATCTCCAACGAAAGGTAGAAGTTAGAGTCACAGTTTGTGACAAGTACTTCATTAGGACAGAGACACCATTAAATCCATTTGTTGAGAGGAATATAGCGTATGTGAGGTTCAGTACTATCCAAGGATTCAGTCAAGCCAAGGAGGGTTTTGCCCTAACTCCCCATACTTAAAGGTGGCCATTGCATTCTTCACATGTCAATGAGTTCTCACTGAACTTCCTTAGCCTTTATGATCTTCTGTGTACATTGGACAGTGTTTGCTAATGTGTTTGTGATCAAAGAAGCATACATGATAATTTAATGTTCAAGACTTAAGTTCCCATTATTGACTTTAGTTAGCAATGAACCTCTCAACCTTAACATAGTCCTTTTTAAAACTGGATTCCCTTTGGGTTTTTCTCCTCTTTGTATCTTGCATTTTGTAACTATTATATGGCATCAAAATCACCTTATATTATTATATTTCAATATCATTAGGCATACATGCATATTTGTAAATGTGTCTTCAATTAATGTGAATACCATAATTTAGATTAAACAGTATAGTTTTGTGGGGAGGAAGAGAGAGAGAAACTTTTTATAAAACCTTTTGTAAAAAGCTTTGAACTTCTTGGTAAATTTATTATTTATTGAGAATGAAAATGAATATTCAACACCGGTCCTCTCGGACAAAAATTGTGAAGGGTGGGAGGCTATGTGTGTACTGAGCAAGCCCAACAGAGTTACTCATGGGTGTTCTCTGTAACAGGATATCTTAAGTATAAGCCAGTCTTGTTAAAATACCAAATGGTCAGTCTGAGTAGCACTGGGCCAGGAAAAAAATACAAAGAACTAACATTTTCAGTTGGAGAAACAGCTAACACAGTGTCACAACCCTTTGAAGTTTATTTAAACGAAAGCCAGAGGAGCAGGACAGACAGCTACAACAATCAAACACCAGACATGAATGGAGTCTAGGATAAGGTTGGTTTAGAGCTAAATCTCACTTTTAAGACACCCAGTGCCTTCTCCTAGGTACATTATACACTTATACAGAGCAGGGCACAGCAGACTGAGGGCAGCCTGCTCCTTCTGACAGTAGGTTAGTTTCTTCTAGAAGCAACCCCACAATCACACAGCATTTATAACTCATGGCAGGAGAAATAATTTGAACATTATTAGGGAGCTGAAGAGACTCTAGTGCTTTTGAATAAAAACCTTTAAATTCCCATTTCATTAAAAATTCTTCTCTGCAGCTGGTAGCAGAGATTACCATGGTTCACCATCTGTGCGGATTAATGTTTACTAAAAAAAGGAGGGGGGAGGGAGAGGGAGTAAGAGAGAAGATGAATGGCTTCCAGATAAACAGAAAGCCAAAGCAAGTAGAACACATTTATGTATTTTCTCTCTTTCTCTGTTTCTCTCTCTCTCTCTCTCTCTCTCTCTCTCTCTCTCTCTCTCTCTCTCTCTCTCTCGTTTTATATAATCCCATGATACAACTGCTTAAGAAGAACTCAGACTTATTAATTTTTAAAGACTGAATAATGTAGAAACAGTCAATCACCATCATCCTGTTTGGATGTACATTTTATGCAAAATTCATTTTGAGACATCTTCAGAATGAGTTAAAAATAATTATGCGAGTTTGGTATTTCTCAATTACATTTGCCTCTGGAAATATGCTTTTTGTGTTGTTTGCAGCTTGGGCTCACAAGCCAGAACCCAGGTTCTGTCCTGGGAGAACGAGCAATGATTTGACCCTAGATCTGAATCTGATCTATCCTAGGAGTACAGCTTACCCACCAATAATGTCAATGAGAGGTCACTGATGGCCTCCCCTTAGCGAGTGTTGCTGATGAGGTTATAAGACAATAGTGCTTTTTTATATTTATGTGTGTATGCAGATGTGCACATACATGTGGCACGTGGAGGCCAGAGGTCAACCTTGAATGCCTTCATGAACCTTAAGCCTTGCTTTCTGAAGCAAGGTCTCTTAATGGGACTCGGGGCTCACTGATCAGTCTAGCAGAGGTGGCCAACAAGCCCCAGGAACCATGTGCTTCCTTAGTACCAGACCACCATGCATATTCTTTCCCTGTCTCATGTGGGTTTTGGGAATTGAACTGACAACTTCAGGCTTGCATGGCAAGCACTTCATTGTCTGAACCATCTCCTCAGAACGGGTTCCTGTTTGCTTTGTAACAATCATAGTCTTTGCCTTGCCTATCTGTAGACAGGCCCTCACAGCCTGTCGGCTTAAGGAGTATGTTCGGTCTGCTTTGGAGGGATCATCTTACCACAAACACAACTTTAATTATATTTTCCACTACCAGTTAAGTGTCTTAGACAATTGGGTGAGGAAAAAGCCCTATTTAGTAGATTCATTCACTAATTCATTAAAAAAAATTGAACATCTACTACATTCTAGTCATAGATCAAGGCATTACAGATGCAGCTGTGAACACAACTACACAAAAGTTCCTTGCTGACGTTCAAGTGGGAACAGATAACAAATAGATCACTTATATATCACATCAGGTGCCAGTGAAGGCACAGGAAAAATGAGCCAAGGAATTACCACAAGGAACATCAGGCTGCAGTGGGATGGTTGCAATGATAACTCCTGCAGTTACACCTCGGAAACAGACTTAAGGACCCTGATGGCATTGGGGCAGAGGTCATTTTACTTCTGCTCATCTCCATCATCTCCTAGATGCTATGTCCAAGGGACAAAACTATGCCTCCTTAGTGCTAGTCCCTCCGGCCCCACCCAGCATAGCATCTGCCACGGGAACTGGTGAACCTAACTTTACACTTCAAACCTCTCTGGAGAGCCAGGATGCCCTTTGACACTTGCAACATCAGCTTGAGCTAACAGTTCCACCTCCATGCTTCAGTTTGACAGGCAGTCAGTTTCCAGCCTGCGGGTTGCTTATTGATTTGACTAATAATAAGTAATGGAGTGGCAAGTGAAGTGACATTAATATCATGTGGAGAGGAATGAGCACCAGGATTGGAATGCTCTCATGCATCGAGGCACCTCTGCCACTCAGGGAGGAATTGGATTTTTCTTGCACAATTTTTCTGCTTCACTTCCTCGGCATTCGGAGCTGCAAAATTCCAGCTGAAAATGTGTGAAAGCAAAGGCACGGCTCTGTGTAGGAACTCATAGTCTCTTTTACAATAGTAAGGGATGGTGATAATGGAGGGAGCTCAAAGAAAGCTTAAAAGGGCAGGGAGGGTTCTATAGAAGGAAAAAGACCAAAGAATTTGAGGGCTTCTATGCCATGAATAAATCTAATCAGGAGAGGGAAGAAGAAAAGGAGAAGGGAGGGAAGGAGAGAGGGATACAATTGGCCAACTGTTTCTTCTCTGAAGTTTAGACACTAACCTTTTCATACCTTTTTCCTAACTTCGCTCATTTACTTTCTTATGAACTCAACAAATATTTACTGACGGCGTAGCAAGTTTTCAGTGCTTTACAAACCAATCAAGGTGTTTAATCTCTGACCCCATGTAAGAAAGAATTTGGCTGACCACTGGCTCTAACTCCTACTTGGCAGCCATTAAGCATTAATCTTCTAAGTGATTGGAGTAAAATTGACATCATGGTGAGTATTCCCCAATGTCTTAACATGTTCCCACAAGGCCATGCTTCATCAACTATCCATCAGCTCTGAATAATGCCACCCAATTATGCAAAGTCTTTGTAATCCATGCATTAGAGATCCATAGCATGATAGTAACATACAGCTCAAGGGGTTTTGCTAATGAGGTTTTTGCTAGCTTTCCCCTAGATAGGCTAACAAGATGATTCAACTTTGGGAGCTGACCTCACAAGAAAGACCAACTGTATCGTTAAAGGGTTAGGACTTTGAACCATCTAATATTAATCTAATCACAGGGAAGAAAAATTGGATGTGGAGACTGACCACCTATCCAATTACTTGAAAATCTTGCAGGCATAATAGAATCCCAGTAAAAACTCTGGACACCAAAACATGGGAACAATTTTCCAATTGCAGAACTCTGTGCAAAGGGGTGTTGCATCTTTGGACATGATGGAAGCTTAAATTTGTGTGCCAAGCACAAGTACAGTTCTTTCTCACATCAAACTAGTGAATTATAAAATCTGCATGGGAACTTAATTTGCAGCCAGGTGATCAAAAAGAAAAGGAAGAGTCACACTTGGGGTGGCCCGTGTCAGAATGAGAGATGAATTGAAAGAATGGTGTCTTTTATTGTGAAAATTGGCTTTAATTCTAGAGAGAATTCCTCATGTATCTCAGTCTATAAACAGACTTGAAAAGTCGTGGTGTCAGTGCATTGAGAAAGCAATTTGCACACAGATGTGTCTTGAAGAGCAAAGCAGGTGTCATCTGCCTCATTGTGCCACCTGAATCTGGTGTTTGTATTGTTCTCCATTCTGTTCAGACAAAGTTCTGGGAAGCAGAGCTGGGTGGAGAGAAAAATGTTTGTTCAAAGCTGTACTGAAGGAGATTCTCCATTATAAACTTCTATCTCTGGGATTTCATGGCATAAAGCCCCTTTATAAGATACAGAGAAATGGCAAGGCAAGGGACAGTGCTTTAGGGGTAGTCTTGTTGTCCACAGGCCATCTTTTTCCTTCTTCCCTCTTCCCTAGTGGGAGCTCACAATGAACTTTGATCTCCTACCAGTTGATCGGAACTATGGAAGGGCTTCTCTTTAGAAACAGGTTAAGGGGCAGGGGATCAGAAGGCAAAGCAAGGAACAGGGAGCAAGAGACTGCTTCAAATAAACCCATCATAATCAGGGATAATCAGATATGACCTGGGCAAAGCAAACCTCAAGATGAAGTTAAACAAAGCAAGACAAAAAGTGTGGAGATAGAGAGAGCAACATACTGAACAATTTTCTGATCATTCCTTGCCTCCTGCATCGATGGTATTAGTAACAGTGGTCCCTTAGCTGCTTGTTATGTGCAATGTGCTTACAGTTCATGGAGTTGTATACCCCTCACATCACTTCGTGGAAGGTGCCAAGGCTTCTATTTTTTCAGGTAAGTATCTGAGGCTTAGAAAGATTGTGCACTTTGAACACCACCACCAAATTAGAGGTTCCTGCTCCTTTGTAACAGATTTTGTTATGTGCTGCCTGAATACTTGTCTTCACTTTTCTGCCCAATTCACATGCTGATGCCCTCATTCCCAAGTTTATTATATTTGGAGATGGACCTTTCAGCAAATAATGTGTTAGATATGCTTATGAGATTAGGACATTTGACCTAGGATTAATAATCTTCTAAGGGAGCTAGTCCTGCTGTCTTTTCTAGCTCTCTCTTCCTCCTTCCTCTTCTTCTTCTCTTCTCTCTCTTTCCTGGCACATAGACATGCACAAAAAAAAAAAAAACCAGGAAAAGGGATCTTGTGAGGTCATACTTATTTGTATTTATGATCTCTACAGAAAACAAATTATTGTTTAGCTAACCAGACTGCAACGTTAGGGAGGTTCTGGAAGAGTAAGATGAAGTCTTATGTAATTTGCTCTTACTTACAGCACTGGATACCAAAGTGATGGCATACAAAAGAGTTCCACAATAGCCTGGAATGGAGTATAAAAAAGGTTTACTTATCTGGGGGTAAACTCACAGAAAGAGTAGCAATCTGCAGTCCTCTGTGTGCACTGGGAACTGGACTGAATCCAGCAACCAAGAGGCTCCCATATATTTTTTGTCTGCATTTATAGTACATGAGACCACACCCAAAGTGAGCTGGTATTCTAAAGGCTATTGGATGTAGGAATTCCCACAACACCTCCCCCTTTTGTCTAAATAAGAGTTCTAAACCTAATACAAAACTATTTACAACAAGAACAGATATCAATTATTGTCCAGGGAAAAGAAGAGGCAAAAATATACATAAAAATTTGAATTGCAACCAGCATGAACAAGAAACATATGTTAAATGTTTCAATAGCTATTCTATCCTGAGGCATCTAAGTCTTATACTAAAAATGGCTTGGCTAAGTCATGAGAGGAAAGTAACTATGACAGATAGATAGATAGATAGATAGATAGATAGATAGATAGATAGATAGATAGATAGATAGATAGAATCTTCAACCCATCAAAGACCTGACAAGAGAAGGGAAATAATATTACTTGTGTAAACAGGAAGTATAATCAAGGAAGTTCCAAAAGGTACAAGAAATGACAGAGACAACTGGCTTCCTGGGCAATTACCCAAAGTCTCATTTGCAACACTGGCGCAAACAACTTTGACTAAGGCCTGACAGACCATTTTCAGAGGCAGGAAAATTTGAAAAACTGACTTACTCTGTTTTGGCAAGGTTTGTCAGTCTTTTTGCCTATATCTTACTTAGCCCATCTGGACACTATGCATTTTGTCAGTGGTTGAGGCAAGGGCAGTCCTTTGCCCAAAGGCCAGTTTTGCTAAGAAGAAAACAAGTTCCAAGTGGAGTGTCCTCAGTGCCCAACATTCTCTTTGGAATAGATCGGTGCTGCCAGGAGCAATCGTGTCTCATGTTAACAGAATTCTAAGTTATTTAAATGACATATTGTACATTTCTTTGAAGTTGTTGAAGAATACCTATCCATCTGAAATATATCTCTGTACATCTTAGAAAATCTAACTAATATGACTACACGTTTGACTATTATAAATGAATACCATTAATCTCAATTTTTAATTATATATTACATTTTTAAATGAGCTTCACAAACACAATACCTTAATCAAGAGCAGTAATACAAATACAGAGTCTAACAAAATATATCTTAATAACCAAGATCCATACCAATACAAAGTACCCATGTCTATATCATATCCCTGTTATTCTTTTTAGAAATTGACTGTAACCATTAATCACTTATAATCAACCCCTTTAATTAAAAACAAACATTTGTAACAATCATTTGGGGAATTTAGATGCTATTTTCTCCAAACTGCTTCCTGCTGTTTGTTGGGTATTTTTAGGATTCACAGAGACCTTTTTGGGGGGTTCTTGTTCTATCAAACCACATTAGCCTGGAAGGAATCTACAGGTTCTCATCTTCTGTGGAAACAAAAACAGAACCTCTTTTCCAAAGCAGCATATCCTTAGACCCAAAATTTGAAGTCAAGATACCTTTATGTTGGTTTAACATAATAGCTCCCAGAACCAAATGTCTCCCAGTAGTGAAAAAATGCAAAGAAAATTCAATAATATATATAATCCATACTCTCTGTGTATATTCCATCTTTATGTGTCTTATTTTTCTTACTCCTTTAGTCTATGACTATCTGTACTTTTTATATTACTTTTACTGTTTCTTTAAATATTTTGTTTTATGTTTTAAAACTACTTATTTCTGTCTACCCTCTTTTCCTTCTCTCTCCAAAGCCTATGTACATTTTAAAAACACATTGTGACTCATTTAGAGGTCTTTTATGTCTGAATCTGTCTTTATTGTGTATTTGTAATCATTTTCTCACCAGGAACACCTTCTAAAATGCAAAGAGCCATGGCTGGGACTGAAGCTGCTTTGCATTTTGGCTCCACCGAGTTCAACATGGTGGAGGTATGTTCACCACCAGTTCTGTGAGCCATGCTCACAGCCCCAGCTCCAGGAATGCAGTGGGTCTATGTCACCATTGACAACTTGCAGCACTCTGCTCACAAACCCTATTTAAACATTTCATACCAGGACATTCTGAAAGAGCCAGAGTCATTCTGTGATGCCAGCATGAACCAGGAAGCTGACTTTGAAAGAAGTTGTGCCTCTGCTTGCAGCCAGCAAACAGCCTATCTGAAAAAAAAAAATGCAGCTACCAAGAAGCAGTACTTGGCCCCCATTTTTGTGGGTCTAGAAGCCATCTTTTTTTTAGTATTTTTTAGCTCTTAAGTGGATCCATGCCCCCAGACAGTGGGTGCCAATTTGTTGGCATACAAAAGAGTTCCACAATAGCCCAGAACATAAACAAAGGTTTACTTATCTGGGAATAAACTCACAGAAAGAGTAGTGATCTGCAGTCTGCTGCATATGCTGGGAACTGGAACTGAATCCAGCAGCCAAGAAGCCTACGTATGCTTTTCACTGGCATTTATAGTATATGAGACCATGCCCAAAATGGGCCAATATCTTAAAGGCTATTGCCTGAAGGAGTTCCTATAATACCAAAGCATGCTAAGAGTCTCAGTGCAAGAGAGAACCTTCTCAACTATTAAAGATTTAGGCTACTCAACAAGTAATAACCTTACCAGCCCTCATTATAGGCAATTGATTACACTTCTACATACATGATAGTTCCTTTATATATGACAGGTCATCTAAATATTCTTTCAAAGAATTGAAAATATACCCCAGTGTGTTTTATTCTCATTGATCCTGGCTCCATCACTGAGAGAATTAAGGTTAATATCCAGAAGGTGGCTATTGTATGAAGCTGACTGTATGGGCGGTCTCAATGATTCCGCACTGACCTCTTTCCAGACCTGTGGAGTCTATCACAGTACTGTTGTGTTAGGAGCAGTGGGCTGCGTCCCCGGCACCCAGCCACCTGCACGGCTAGCTTTACCCAAAATAATTACAATGAAACTATTCTTTTAAACACCACTTGGCCCATTTCTATCTATCCTCTTCTAGGCTAGCTCTTGCACCTGGACTAGCCCATTTCTAATAATCTATGTAGCCCAAGAGCTGGCTTACCAGGAATGATCTTAACCTGCATCTGCCTGGAGTGGGAGAATCATGGCGACTCACTGCCTCAGCTTCTTTCTCCCAGCCTTCTGTTCTGTTTACTCCTCCCAACTATGTTTTAACCTATGAGGGCCAAAGCAGTTTCTTTATTGCTTAACCAATGAAATCAACAGATTGATATATGACACTCCCACATCACAGTACATTTTAAGAAAGTCATGAATTTGGAATTCTTTTTGGATGTAGTCTTTGGTGACTTGCCTTTCACTCTGTGCCTTTGAAGTGTCTAATCATATACGTAGGGGATCTTTTATTCATCTCTTATTTTCTGTGTATGCCTTCATTGTTCACATTTAACTTCTTTTATGTAAATTAAGTCCCTCGATATGAGGGAAACAAAGCAAAGCCCAATTAATTGGCTAATTTTCAAAGGCTTATTCTACATTGATTGCAGTATTTTTCTCCATGAATTTTTTATTATGCTCTTTCTTTTCATTGTTGAGAGCTGCCTCTGAAAAAATTGTATGTGAAGTTGTCGTATAGAAATTTAACGCGAATCATCTCATTTAAAAAAAGATAAACCACACATCTGTGATCATGACCTATTTCTTTGGGTTTTTTTTCAACTCAGCAGGTTTAAAATGTAATAGATGAGCATGGGAGTGAATCTTTCCCAGGTGTCTTTCCAACCTTATATTCCCTTATCTCTCTGTCTATCTCTGTCTCTCTGTCTCTGTGTGTGTGTGTGATATATGTGTTTATGTGGGATGTGGGATTCCCCTCTGTATGCTGTGAATATCATTGGTTAATAAAGGAACTGCTTTGGACCTATAGCAGAGATATAGGGGAACAGAGCTAGGTGGGGAAAACAAAATGGAGGAGGAGTCAGAAAGAAGCCATGTAGCCCTGATGGAGTGGGAAAGAACTTTACCAGGTAAGCCACAGCCACATTGCAATACACAGATTAATAGAAATGGGTTTAATTAAGATGTAAGAGTTAGCCAATAAGAAGCTAGAACTAATGAGCAAAGCAGTGATTTAATTAATACAGTTTCTGTGTGATTATTTTGGGGCTGAGCTGCTGAGCAGCTGACAACAAACAAGTGACCTCCTTACAACAATTGACATCCAACATGGTAGACTAAAATCCACATAAAACCTGAGAAAGCTTTAAAAGGAATCCTACACACAAAAGAACATAGTTAATCATGGCTTCTGGTAGCCAGCATTTTGCTGGCAGCATGCTTCAGCTCCTTTAAGAGAGGTTTTCCTGATTCAGTGGTAGCAGGAACAAAACAGCAGTTTTGAAATGCCAGTTTTCTGGGTAATGCTGCCATTGCAAACTGACTCTTTCTGGAGGTCTGGCTATAAAGCATTTGAGTGGGATCTGTGAGCAGAGTGCTACAACTTGCTTAATGGCAACATAGACTAGTTGTGTGCCTAAAAGTGGGGCTATGAACATGGCTCTCAGAGGCAGCAAACAGTTCCACCATGCTGGACTGGGCAGGGCAAGCCAGCAGTGCCGTATTTCCCCTAGTAAATGGCCACTTAAGTTCATAAGAAGGGCTTAGCATTTTAAGAAGTGCTCCTGGTCAATAAAGAATTACAGATAGACAATAATACAGATTCAGACATAAAAGACCTCTAAATGGGTCACAGTGTTGGATGAATGTACACAGACTTGGGAGAGAGAAGAAAAAGAGTACATGAGTTATAAAGAGAAGTAAATGTTTTTAAAAAAAAACAAAATCTTTAAAGAGACAGAGTACAGACAGTAATAGATTAAAGGAGTAAAGATAATAAAATAAATATTAAACTTGTAGAAAAAGTAATACAGTAGAAACAAGTGACATAAAGATGGAAAATTCACAGAGAGTCTGGATTATGTATATTATTGTGTTATCTTTGAATTTTTTGACTGAGGAGAGACATTAGATTCTGGGGTCTGCTAATCTAAAACAACATGTATTTCAAAGATATCTTGAATTCAAATTTTGGGTGACTCTTCAGACAGAGATATGTCTCTGTCAATTCTGAAGTTCTGGAAGTCACTTACAATGCACTTCCTATTTTCTTAGGTAATATTATATCCTTCTGAAGTCTTTGATGGAGTTGAAAGATAGATAGTAAAATAATACAGTTTTCCTTAGTTATGATAAAAGATAAAGTAGATATATGTAATTTTGCTATGTTAAAGTTAAAACCTTCCTTTTCATTTAAACAGAAAGGGGAGGTGATGTGGTATTCCCCCTCTGAATTCTGTGAATATCATTGGTTAATAAAAGAACTGCTTTGGGCTGGTAGCAGAGCTATAGGGGAACAGAGCTATGTGGGGAAAACAAAACAGAATGCTGAGAGATAGAAGGAGGAGTCAAAGAGAAGCCATCTAGCCCTGCTGGAGTGGGACAGAACTTTACCAGGTAAGCCATAGCCATGTGATGATACACAGATTAATAGAAATGGGTTAAATTAATAGGTAAGAGTAAACCAATAAGTAGCTAAAGCTAATGGGCCAAGCAGTGATTCAATTAATACAGTATCTGTGTAAAACTGTATTTCAAGGTTGAGCTGCTGAGCAGCCGGCAACCAACAAGCAGCCTCCTTACAACATAAATGTTTCTCTCTCACACACCTCCTTGCCTCCTTATCTTCACTTTTGTAATTTTAAACTATGAATTTAGAAGAGTGGACCAAAAGAAAAAGAAAAAATAGTCTGAGTGTGGAAGGAAGTTCAACAGTCATTCTTGTCCATTCTGTAAGCCCCCTCACCTCTAGGCCTAGACCTCTGTCCCTACTTGATCACTTTATCTGATAGAAAAATTCACTGCCCACCAAGGTAATAAATCCTCTGAATATTTCTCATCTTTACAAAATTCATGTTTATATTGAGTATAAATTACTTGGACCTCTATCAGTCTTTGATCCCAAAGTCCTTGCCAACCCACTCACCCTCATCTACTGCCTAGTTCCAAAGATAAGCAGACTGGTTAGCCCTCTTTGGCTAAAATAAATGCCCTTTATTTCCCTTCTAACTTTTTTTTAAAAAGTCAGGAAAAGGAAAACCATTTCCAATTTTATGTTCCTAGAATTCCAAATACATTGGGATGTCTCTTTTGGTAACAACTTTGCAGGAAATGGCACACTTACTTTTTTGCTATATATGATTTGACCAGTTATAATCTTATGGGTATTTTATTTGATTACTTTTTGCTCTGGGTATAAGTGTTGCAGCTTTGAAGAAAAAGGTATCCTGGCAATCTGAAACCAAAGAATATGACAAAGTCACACCACACAACAAACTTCAAACAAGAGATTTATTGGAGGATAAAAAAATAGGAGACTGACTGCCTCTGCTCAGTTGAGAAGCAGCAGAGAACTGAGCAGAGGCAGCGTTTATATAGAGTTTCTTGTGGGTGGAGATTTCCAGGGTGGCCTGAGATTGGTGGAATTTTTGTGGTCTGATCTTGAGGCTAGCTCAAGGATAATGGGATTCTATGGTCAGACTCTAGGGTAAGCTCAGGGATTGGTAGGATTCTGTGGCTTGATCTTGAGATTGGTGGAATTCTGTTTCTTGGCGCTGGTCTTGAGCTTGGGGTCAAGTCAGGGTCAGGGAGTTCTTTCCTTGACCCTTTTACCCTACACTGGGTATATGACCAGACAAGCATGAACACAGGTAATTTTTTAAAGTTTTTTAAGTAAAAATATAGTTGCATCATTTCTCCCTTTCCTTTCTTCTTTAAACCCCTCCATGTTCCTCATTGCCCTCTCTCAAATCCATGGCCTCTTTTTCTTTGTATACATGCATATGTATGTATGTATATGTGTATGTATGTATGTGTATGTGTGTGAATATGTATATATAAATGTATGTCTTGAATATATATTCCTAAATACATAAATAAAACCTGCTCAGTCCATTTGTTACTTTTATACATATGTTTTCAGAACTAGCCATTAGGTATTGGATAACCATTTCAGGGGCTCTTCCCTGCAGAAAACTATTTCTCTTACTCTCATGATTCCTTAGTAGCATTTTTTGAAAGTTTATATTATCATATGTATCATAATGTAAAATAATGAGTCTTATTATGACATTTAAACACATGTATTAAATTTGATCATATTCAGCCCCTCTCCTGTCCTCTTTTTATCCCCAGAATATCCTTCCTCTTGTCAACTAGTTCCCCTTCTATTTTCATGTCATGAGTATGTATTGAAGACTGACGGGGCAGGGAGAGGGAGAGAGAAATAATATAGAAATGAGCTTAGGGTTACATACTGGAGTACAACTGAGGAGCCTGGGCAACTTCTATGTATTTTCAGCTTTTGAGTCTCTGACCAATGAGAAATGCTACTGCTTCTCAATGAGAGTCATAATAGGTATAAGAGGTGATCAGCCTGTCTGGGCAGCAGCTGCACCAAGTGTTTTAAAGGATCTACAAAGATGGGGATAATGTTATGGTATCACAGAAGTGATGTTGGCAATGGAGAGATATCCCTTCTAGGTCAGAGTGAACAAAAAGAAGAGATAACTAAATCCAAAAAAAATTTGGTCAGGATAGTCAAATGCCAGCATCTGAGAAGGGTATTTCATTTGGTCATGGCTGGCATCTCTGGGCTGAATAGACCCAATCCTCTAAGCAGCCCTCATTGTTGTTATGTCTCTGATCTCTAATGGATCATGATGAGTTGTTTATGTCATGCTGGAAATGCAACAAACTGGATGAGCTAGACCCTGCCAGTGCCAAAGTGAAAAGGCCAGGCCAATAACATTGCTCAGAACACAGAGCAGTGATGAAGGTATCAATCTCCCCATCAACCCCTGCCTGTTAGGTTGCCTCTAGAGTCTCCCAGTTGACTGAGTGGGGCAAGTATTCATCTGGCCAAGGAGAAATGTGTGTGTCCTGGCTTCAGCATCAAAAAGCATTAAAAATTGGATTTAAAGCTGAAAGACAATAGCCCCATAAGTAGCATCATTGATACTATAAATTAATATTTCAAAGGATGCTGTTTCTTCACTGGCTCAGTAGGAGACCTGCACAATACACCCCACAAGTAGGAGAGAGTAGGAAGAAGTAAATCAAGTGCTTAATGCAGTACCTTAGTCCCAGCTCATGCTCTTTTCATTTTTTCCCCAATCTCATTTTATCAAAATGGCTGCTGTCAAAGCATCTATTCTGAATACACCCAAAGGCATTTTAATGGGGAGGAAAATCAATAGCTGTTGTGCTGTATTTATATATCTTTGAACTATATATGTATATCTTACAGGCATATGTACATTCATCCTTAAGTAGACTGTTTTGTTGCAAGGATAAAAGTCTAGGAGGAGAGTAAAGAAGGCTTGCTGTTGATCCTCCAAATCCAGGGTCACTGAGAATTAAGATAGCTCCATTGGGAAAAGCGTACATCTTCCAATTGATCTCTAGAAGAAGTGAGTGTGGTCACCAGCTAATCATCTTCCACCAATTCTTTCCTGTGTGATCTGTGTAGATCTACAGCATGCAATGGCGCACACACCGCCTCCATCCTTAGCGCACAACATCTTACTAGCCCCACTGTAGTGAGATTTTCAACTACTCATTTTTTCTGGATGTTTAAGAGAGACAACAAGAGAATGTTGCCATCGGAGCCTTAGGATTGATCATGAAGTAAAGAGGATTGAAGATCTATCTGACTGTGTTCAAGCCTCTCTGTGATTAGACGCTTCTAGATAGGAAGGGCTCATTTCATGGGGTCAGTGCCTGGTCCTGTAAAAGCATCTACCATTTAAAAATTAATGCTTGATGAGTGCTAAGTCCAGAGTGTCTCAAGAGAGATGAGAAAGGGTTTCCAGGAATGTGACTGGAAAGACTGTAAGGATTAAATGGGATCTATCTGTAAAGAAAGAAGAAACATGTAAAGAAGTTCAATTCTGATAAATTAGAAACAACTCACCCTTGTTTCCTAACAGCACACTTCCTTGCTTGCATCTCTGGATCCTGGCATAGTCCTGTATGAACAGATCATCACTTCTCACTGTTGTATGCTATACTAAGTTAGCACCCAGCTCTACTCTTTGAATAAGAAACCTATTAGTTTTACATGTATCATCACATCTCAAGCTCAGCAACCCTCAGAATCCTTAAAGCAAGTAAATCATCAGATACCAATGGCTCCATCTCCCCACACCAATGAGTGACATGTAGGAAGCTCTTTAAACTGTATAAGATCCCTTTGTCCTATCTTTGAGAGCTCACAGATGCTCTGTGCAAAAATAATATTATTTCTGTTTCCAGATGAAGAAACTGGATCTCAGAGGACTTATGTGTGGATCAAAGATCACATCAACTGGTGATACTGTTTATTTTGTCATTGTTATTTGTGGTGTTTGTTTGAGATAGGTCTTATACTATATTCCACTCTGTCCTGAAACTCACTACAGTAGCCCAGGCTAGCCTTGAACTCCAGTTGACTTGCCTACTTCAGCCTTATAAATTCTGAATTTTCAGGCATGTACAGTCACATCTGGTGCAACTGGAGACTTCCTTAACACCAGTTTTCAGGGGAGGACTTGCAATCTGCAAAGGCTTTCTGTGTCTTGTTGCATAGCTGGGTTTCCTAAATTTATTCCCCATTCCATCCAAGACTACAATCATGGTAACCTCTGTAGGCCGGTTGATTCGTGCATAAGGAAAAACACTGGCAACACAGTGACTGAAGAGATACTGACACACTAGACCACCATGTGACAACTATGAGCCTGCCTTCTTGCTTTCACAGATGGCCTAGAGAAGGGCCCTAGAATGGAGCTCTGAAGGACAAAGTAACAGGCCACTATCTATTACCAGTGTTCTAAAAAAATGACCACATCATTTTCTCATAGAGAGATGGTCATGAAATTCCATTCTGCCACAGATTCAAGAACCCTCCCTTGAGACAGAAGATAAAACAATGTCAATTCAACAGTTATGGTAATAACTGGTTTCTACTGAGCGCTCATTTTGTGTTCCCACTTTGCAGATGGGAATAATGAAACTTTGAAAGGCTGTTACCTGCTCACACAAGAATCCAGAGGCGGTGATAGGACTCAAGCCTCATCCCTGGGACTCCCACATCCATCCTCTCAGTTACCATCCCATGGCCTAAATTTGAAATGTGCCGGCAGCTCCTTTCACTAGCCACTGGACTGATTTCAAGATGATGTTTTTCTCAGTGGGTTTGCACAAATGCGCTAGTCATAACAATTTACAGCATTCCAGCAGAGGCAGGGACCAAGGCACATTGGAGCCAAGTGTTTTAATAACTTCTTCTGCTAGCAGTTATAAAAATGTAATTGTTGCTGCAGGTTCAAAGAATTAAAATATGGCAAGGTAGAAGGCATTCTAAAAGCCAGCTCTCGGAGCTCAGGCTTTGCCCTTGTAAACAACTTTTATAGACCCTGTTGGAAAATGCATAACGAAACGGCTAACATTTGCAGCCAGAACTGGGCCATTATATGGCAGCTGAGTGTTTCGTAGCTAGCTTGAAACCTGCTAGGGAAAACACTGAGAGCTGGTGCGGGGGGGCGGGGGGGAGGTCATGGCGACATCTCATCTCTGCATGATCATGTTTTCCTCATTCTCCTCATGGGATTGGCCATGGGGGTTTCATAGGAAACCAGAGTCAGAGCACTGGGTGAACTGTCCCCATGGCTTCTCAGTGTGGAACGTACACTTCCTCTGCTCACTTCACTTCTTTTGCTACCCATGCCCCTTTACTCTTGCTCCTGAAAGTGGAGTGTACGATATTCTTTACTTCTAATGTTCCTCAATGAAAACTGCAGGCCGAATATTCCAGGTGCCCACCCAGAATTCAGGAAGATATGAGGTTTGCATCCCTAATGAAGGTTCTCAGAGAAGTATCTGATAATCCCTTCCTCATCCACCTCCCAATTCCTATAGGAATAGTTAAAAATTGCTGACCTTGAGTGTGCAAGTTATCCAGGTCTTCTTCCCATGAATCTCAGAGGGCAAGCCTCTCCCAAAGAAAGGCAGCATGATTGAGGCTAAAGAGAAATCATGGAGTGTCCCCTCTCATACCAACCCGACTGTCCTAAAAGTGCATATTTCCTAAGGGGAGACATTATCGCAGAGTCAGAGAGAAGGCTCTGGTGCTGCCTTTCCTGCAGACAGTCGAGGAAATCCTAAAATAATGAAAACAGAATCCTGAGCCTGTACCATCTACTGTCACTGATAATCATTCAGATTGTAAAGACACGATAAGCAGATTGGGGCATTTTCCTATGAAGATGGCTATAGGAATAAGATGTTAGAATGTTTTCTCTTCCCCAAATATAATAGTGGTTTGCAACTGAAAATAAAACAAAATACAGAGTATCTGGTCATATCATGGCATGGAATGGCAGGGAGATTGGTCAGACATCTTCTGCAGGGGCTTACTGTCTAGCATGTCTGGTGTGGTGCTGGAGCACCTGAGAACGAACCTGGAAGAGGCAACCCACAGCAATGCTGTTTAAATGTGGGCCCTGGTCTTGACTGATGACATGAGCAGCGCAGAGTAAAGGGATAGTACTGTATGAGGAAGTAAAGCAGCTTTTTGAATCCCTTGCCCATTTCTTTGGTCCTCACTCTGCCGCGATAGCGATAGTACAGTACATCAATCCTTAGAACCTTGATGCACCCAACTTAGAATGCGCATGACTCTCCCACTTTAAGAGAGAGTTGATGAGGGTGAATGATATCACAGTTGGAGATCTCATGGTGACAGCAGGCACTTGGGCTGTGGTAGCCAACATTAGCATGGACTGCAGATATAAAGCAGTGATTTCACTTCATTGGAATATAATAATTCTTTAAAGCTTTTATGTCCCCAAATGTGACTCCCCTCCACAAAAACAATGCGTGGTAACTCCACAATGAATAGTCAGTAAAATCAATGGCTCTGCCTCTGTCTACCACAATACGCATGCTCAAACCATGGTCCAGCCCACACACACTCTGAGTTATTGTCCTGAGCTGTGGACTTTGCCTATGCCAACCCAGACACTTAAAATTCCAGTTTCTTTCTCCAGAAATTGAGCTATTTTATCTGCCTGCTCAAATTCACCTCACTTTCCCCACCCCATTTTTACAAGCCCCAGTTTCAAGTTCCTTGGACTTAATCACTAGTTGTGCCTGTACTTAATGCCCATCCCAAAGGCAGCCCATGGATCTTTTATTCTGTCCCATAAGAATGGGGGGGGGGGAGCCTCTGGAAATGGGAGTTGTGATATACTCAGCTTTGCTTCCCTTCCTGTCAGTAGGTGTTGCTTGTTGCTGGCTTAATATTCACACTGCCCGATCTTTGTTCCCAGCTTCTTAGCTGTTGATTTGTGATTTGCGTGTCATGGCATTCTTTTCGTGCTCCTTAGTGACCACTTACTTTATAGCTATCTGTCCTTTTATATTAAGTGTTTCTAGACTCCTCGCGGTCTCGGGTAAAGCATTCAGAGAACTGGGGAGCTGTCGTCGCTGTTTTACTGAAAAGTTTCCCGTACCTATTTTCGTATGGAGGACTCCTCTGACAACTAGAATCACATCAGAAAACAAGCGAGGGGGTTGGATTGCAAAGTTTCTACTAGAACCAGTGCTAGTGTAAGAAATTAAATGCAATGCCCTAAAACATTAGACTTGATATGCTCTAAGAAAACAGGTTTTAAGAATATGTTGCTCCACCTGCAGGTAGAAAGCTCTGGCAGGAAAGGGCCAGGACTGTTCAGACAAAGCACTGGGGATTATGGGGGAACTAGATGGTATAGTCTTCTGCTCTCATCTTTCGCCTAACCCTCAGGTGTGCCCAAGGCTTGGGCACCTACATATACTGAGCTGAAAGCATCCCTCCTCCCTCCTTTCTTATTTTTTATTTATTTATTTATTTATTTATTTATTTATTTATTTATTTTGGTTTTTCGAGACAGGGTTTCTCTGTGGCTTTGGTGCCTGTCCTGGAACTAGCTCTGTAGACCAGGCTGGTCTCGAACTCACAGAGATCTGCCTGCCTCTGCCTCCCGAGTGCTGGGATTAAAGGCGTGTGCCAGCATCGCCTGACCTAGTGTTCACCAACTGGGGGCAATGAGTGACCATGTTGATCTCTAGTTTGCTGATCTCTAGTTTCCCTTCCACTTTCAATCCCATTCATCCCATTGAATAGACTCTAGGTCCTTCTATCAAACCAAAAGCCATGTGCCCAAAAGTATATGTAGTACCTAGATAATGTGCCTTCTTACAAAGGAGCAGAAAGACAACCACAATCTCAGTGTCCCCAACCCTCAAAGGTCTAGAAAGATGGTTTACTTTCCTCGGAGACTGAAGGTGTTCGAAAATGACTCCTTGGCTATCCCTACTTGTCTAGACTTCCCAGACAAAACAAGCTGCTCACAGGACTAGCCCCTGAAAACAAGCATTACACTACTAATAAATCCAAGAGGTTTTTATTTTCACATGGTCCCCATGCAGAATGCATTTCATTCTTCACTGAAAGAATATGCCCCAGTCAAAACTGTACTATGGTATTGCAATGCCTGGGATAACTCTGTGTCTCCTGTGTAAGCAGAAATTTGCAACACCTGGGAAAATTGCAACACCTATAAGAGTGAAGCTGCTGCCTCCCCATGTTAGGTAAATTCATTTGCCTGTGTTGCAGATTCTCATTCTACATCACAGACAGGCCAGAGTTACTTCTTTAGGAGAAAACTATTATGCTGGTCAACTGGGCAAGCATTCATTCAGAATAATGAAAGAAGAAACCTATCCTCTTAGACAAGTGCAAGAGTCTAGAAAGCGAAGATCTTAAGTCTGTGCAAGAGCAGAAGAGGGACTGAATCAGAAAACAGGTTTGTTCATCAAGCCACCCAAAGCAGGGAAGCATGGATACAAAAAATTAGTTGGACCTACACACATACACACATATACACATTTGAATGCACACACAGGTATACTCACCCTATCTGTAGATAGATAAATAGAAAAATAATAGTTGATAGATATAGATGATGATGAATATAGATAGATACATATGTACATACATACATGATGGATAGAGAGATCGAGATACTGATACAGATACAGATTCCAGTCTAATCTGAAAACTTACCCTAAAGTAAGTTGCTTTAGTATATATTTTTTAAAAAGGTAAAATGAGGAGGAAGAGGACCAGCAAGGGAAGGATGAGAAGAGAGGAGAAGCAGGAAAAAAAGAGTCAGGGAAAGGGGGCAGGTAAGAAACCAATGGAATGAATAAGAGAAAAGTATACTACCTTAAATCTTAATTTAAACATCAAAGTGGCAAAATTATTTCATAAACTCTTTTCAGTAGTTTTTACTGTATAATTATTCATACTCACTAACTGTACATATTAATGGGTTTTGCTGTGGCATTTTCATACTTGTGTATGCATTACCTGCATAGTGTCCACCCTCCTAACCCCTCTCCATTAGTCTCTCCTCTTTCCCCCCTTCCTCCAGGTCTCTCCCCTTCCCTAGCCATCCTTCTGTTGTTTTCAGCTCATCTTTTCCCTTCCAGTTTCCACATACGAGAGAAATCATGTGATACCTATCTTTTGGTGATGGTTTTACTTCGTTTGAATTGACAGCATCTAGCTCTATCCATTTTCTAGAAGATGATATGATCTCATTCTTTATTCTGAATATTACTTCTTGGTGAATATATCAGATTCTCTGGTTCTGTTCATCTGTAATGGATATCTGGGCTGACCTCATTGTTGTCTACAGTGAACATTGCTGCCCCAAACATGAGAAGGCAGGTGGTCCCATATATCTCAACTTCATGAATGTCAGGTAGACTTCTGTCACGATCCAATGATACGCATGTCTGTTTCTGTGTCAGTACCATGCTGGCTTGATTTTCTTGGCTCTGTGGTAAATTTTGAATTTGGGTATTTGACAACTGTAGTATTGTTGTTTTTCTCAGGATGGCTTTGGACATTCAGGGTCTTTCATTTTTCACAGACTTCTCTGTGAGAACAGAGAGAGAGAGAAAGAGAGAGAGAGAGAGAGAGAGAGAGAGAGAGAGAGAGAGAGAGAGAGAGAGACTGACTTAGTGCATTCTGTCTGGAACTGGAGTCAAGGAACAAAGCAAAACTTGCTTCTTACTGTGGGATTTCTTATATGACTGTCATAATCCTTCCTATTGGAAATGATGATACTCACTCTTCAACCAGGAACCACCCTCTTCTGCACAAATGAGCTGTTTCATCCCATGACTGCAAAGCACCCTCTGGGGAGAGCATCTGATGGGAAATGTTCAGAGGAACCTAGGTTTGCTATCCCCACCCACCAGTCAAGCTGGCATTTCTCTAGTATTTTCTATGACCAGCACTGTTCTGAGAGCTGAGGGCACAGTGGTGCATGAAGCCTTTGATTTCACGAGGCTCCTCAGGTGTTCCTTAGCCTCTGTGGATCTCAACTTACTCTTCCATGAAGCAGGGCAAGCAGCACCTGCCTCGAAGAATTTCAGAGAACTTGTTAGAGCGTGCAAGAATGCTTGAGCTCTTCCTCATTTGCTAGCTATCCAATGAAAATGAATGCAACCCAGCCTGTCGTCTTTGCTGTTTGTGTCCTTATGTGTAAACTCTATTTGTTGATGCTATATAAATTTAATGGATGCTTCCAAGTTCATTTAACCAGCATGGGTTCAAGCAGTGAACTAGTTCTCTATGTTCCTCTATTTTATATACATTATGACTCTGTATATGGAACCATAAAACTCAGGACAGATTTATTCATATGCTGCACTATATATTTTCATAGAAATGTTTCACCAGGCACCTGTAATGTGCTGATATATTTGAACAGCTTTCTAAAGTTTATTTCACATAGATCTCTCTTAAATCGCATGTGAAATGACATTTTATGGCTTAACTTTTGTTTTCATGACACAGCCCCAGTTTGCATCCCTGCTGCAGCCTTTGAGTCCCTCTTGCTTGTGATATGTGGTGTTCCTCTTGTCCTTGATGCATTTCCTTAGGAAGCTATCATTAAAGATGCCAGTTTGGCCTCTTTCCTGGAGAAGCCCATCCATCTCTATGTGTGTTTCAAAAAATGGACTTGAATTATTCAAATCCCATACCTGAGTTGGTTATGGGATGTTGATGCAGAGAAGTGAAGTGGTCTGGTTCTTTGTGTGGTCAGAGCCCTTGGCATGAAAACAGCTGTGAAATATCATGGCCCTTTTCCTCTATTGTTTTCTTCACCTGGAGTTAACTCAGACTTCCTGACCTGTAGTTTCATCAAAGCAAGATGGAAAAGAAAGACATGCGCACTTGCCAAATAGTTGGTATAAGTCCAACTTGTGAAGCACTTTGTAGATTTACAATCATGCTTAAGATCTATACATCCAGTGAATTTGACCTTATTAAAGGAATAGTTGCAGGAAGATTAAAAGAACTTGGTTAAGGTCATGCAGCTGATGAGTGGGGTCATTGAGAAGCCAAACCCACCAGTATCCAGGGCTTACAAAGGGATTCAAGTGAGCCAAGGGCAACACTGCCATCTCCTTACTTGGAGGAGTTCATTCATTTGACCAATCACTGGATAAACATGTATTTACTGAATGGATCCTATGTGTTGAGGATTACCCTGGGTGCTGCATTTGCGCTAGACACAGTAATTTTTGAGTTATAAAAGGATTTCATGTTACCTCCTTCTATACATAAGACTATCCAATGAGGCAATTGCAAATGAATGCTTTGAAAGGAAATATTAACACAAAGAGATGTAAATTTCCCTTCTCACATTTCCAATTGTCTATGACATACACAGAAGAGGCACTCCTTGAGCATTTTGAAATGAATCGATAATGGGTAGATTTATAGCATGCCAAAACAAAATATTACATGCATTTATTTGCATATCTGTGGTCCCCACAGTTCAGTGCTGTACTTTGTCATCTGGTATCATCAGTGTAAGGCATCGTACTCACCATACTTCAGAAGCTTGATATATGAATGTATGGGAGAAAGGCTAGGCAATATCAAGGCAATTTGGGCACTGTTAGGAATAATCAGTCTGTTGTCACAAAGGAAGGCAGGCAGGAAAACGGGAGTCAGGCACCAGCCTCAAGAGTCAAATTTAAGAGGATATCAAAAAACCTCAGCAATCAAGTTAAGCAGTATTTTTAATGCAATATTTTAAATAATCAAGCCAGGAACTGACAAAGCCAAGATTAGCATATGGCAATAAGATGAAAAGTCTTGGCTCATCTTTGTTTAAAATTTTTTTATTTATTCTTTCCTGTTTTGCATTAGCCTTGATTTTTTAAGAGGAAATGCATCAAAACACTCTTTATTTCTATCACTGAAATCCTGGCACACATTAAATTCTGCATCCAGGATGGATTTCTCCCCTTTGCCCTCGCTCAGCCCTGGCTCTGTAAAGCCAATAAGGATAATTAAAACTTTTGGTGTCAGGTTATATGAAATGTACTTTGTGTATGAAAAAGTCATGGAAAGCTCACCGAAGCCTATCCTCGGGAAGATTCACAGACAGAGTGGCTGATTATGAGGAGGCAACACTGCCCGGCTGGGGTATCACAAATGGATCACAGATGTGTCCTAGACATTGAGTTTCTCAGACCCCAACAGGTGATGCCCAAACCTGGGTCTGTATGGGTCACCAGACAGCTGCCTCCAGATGCAGCCTCATACATTTACACCAGCATGCTACACAAACTCTATCTTTCAGCAAATCTACATTCTAGCCATTATCAGCATTGGGGTTTTATGTTTCAGGTTCCTGTGCCACCAAGATAACAGCAATTTTAAGGGGCTAGTAACTGTAAGATACATCCCAACTTCAAAGATTCTGTAATGTGAAATTTTAAAAAGTGCATTTTGGGATAGTAAAAAAAGAAGCACATTATTCTATGCCAAGTGGTGGTGATGTTGAGAAAAGGCAGGGATTCTACTTAATGGTATGCTGCAGTGATGAGCACAAAAAGATCTGAGCACTATGCATATCTCTAAATATTTACATCTGCCACCTCCAACCTATCAAATGGTGCTGTGCCTCCTACAATGAGAGAAACTTCAAACCAGTGACAAGGAAGAGAAGCCGCTTTGCCCTAAGAAGGATTGCAGTCTTCATTGCCTGGTTCTTGAAGAAGTCAAGAATTCTATCTACTTGCAAAGTTACTTGGCGAGGTGGTTTAAGAAATGAAGGATGGGGCCTGGAGAGATGGCTCAGCAGCTAAGAGCACTGTCTGCTCTTTCAGAAGACTCAGGTTCAATTTCCAGTGCCCACATAGCAACTTGAAACCACCTGTAACTCCAACTCCAGGAGATCAATACCTTTTCAGGCATCTGTCGTACACAGGCATACATGAAGGCAAAACACCCATACATGTAAAATAATAACTTTTTAAAATTTAATGAAGGGAAGAGTGGGACAAGAGAAATGGTTCAGTGGTTAAGAGCAACTGCTGCATAATCACGTGAACCCAAGTTCAAATCCCAATATTCCTGTTACAAGTTGGATGTGCCTATACCTAGAGGCATGATGGGAGTTGCAGAATCATGAGGACTTCAGGGATTTCAGTTAAAATGGGAGTTCCAGGGTCAGGGGAGATACTACCTCAATCCAACAACTTCCTCAGTCCTTATACATGTATACAAGTTCATGAACACTAGCTGCACATGTACCCACACGCACTTGTGCTCACAGTCACACAAGCATGGACTCACCTCTGTGTGTGTGTCACTTCCTTTGTCTCCCGGTCTTTCTGTCTCTATATGTCTCTCTCTGTGTCTCTCTCTCTCTCTGTCTCTCTCTCTCTCTCTCTCACACACACACACACACAGAGAGAGATAATAAAATTATTTTTCAATGGGAAGAGTTAGAGCAACCGAGCTGTCTTAATTAAGGTTTCTATTGCTGTAATAAAGCACCATGACCAAAGACAGTTTGGGGAAGAAAGAGTTTCATCTTATACTTCTATCAAACAGTCTATCACTGAGAGAAGACAGGGCAGGAACTGAGGCAAACACCATGGAGGAATGCTGCTTGGAGACTTGTTCCAGGTAGCTTGCTCAGTCAACTTTACTAAACAACTTAAGATCACCTTCCCAAACGGTGGTACCACCCCCATGTGCTAGCTCTACCCACATCTGTCATTACTCAAGAATATACACCATAGCCAGGAGGTGGTGGTGCACGCCTTTAATCCCAGCACTTGGGAGGCAGAGGCAGGCGGATCTCTGTGAGTTTGAGGACAGCCTGGTCTACAAGAGCTAGTTCCAGGACAGGAACCAAAAAAGCTACGGAGAAACCCTGTCTCGAAAATTAAAAAAAAAAAAAGAATATACATCACAGAGTTGCCTACAGGCTAATCTTGTGGAGAAATTTTATCAAATGAGAATCCCACTCCCCAGGAGACTCAAGAAGTTTGTGTCAAGGTAACATAAAACAAGCCAACACAACAGCTAGCATAAGACTCAAAATTTCTTTTCTTTAGCCATATTTATTTAGAATAGATATACAAGAAGCTGTGGAGATTCCCTACATGACTTATCAAGTCTAAAAGAATAATCTCAGGCTTATCATTTAACACAAGCAACATATTGTTTTCCATCCAACTGGCTTTCCCAACCACCATGCAACAATAATCACTCTCATGTTAGTACATCCCAAAATGTATTTAGACTTAAAACATGAACAGTGATGAATTGATCTAGGTCAGTTTTGAACTTCTCAACCATACTAGGATATGATTAAAAAAGCAGCTGAATCTGACTTCTACAGTTTCTTTCTTTAAAGGTATCTACCAGGCATAGACACACATCAGCAGTATGGTATTATATAGTTAAATTCACTAGCATTAGACCCACGTGATTTTTCTCAAAGAGGTTGAAGTGCTGCCTTATGCTTTTCCTTTAAATTAAAACTCCAAATATTCTGTAGCAAATAGTGAGGTGCCTTTGTTATGGCTTGTACTATGGAGAGATGAATATAGAGGAGCATCATCTGGAGCCAATGTGCCTAGTTTGAATCCCACTCTGTCTCAATCTCTTATTCTTAAGCTGGGGATAATAATAGTATTCTCCTCCTAAGGACAGAATGAGAACTGAATGAGCTAATACTAATAAACACCTACCAGGCCCTTTTCTGAGCATCAGCGGTCCCAGATCAGAATTCCTATGCTCACATAGTCATCAGTCCTTGCCCATTCAGCCAAGTGGCAGGACTCTGCAGCACTGAGCTTCCCACATAAGTGGATTTGTTTCTCCTGATCTGTTCGATCTCCTTCATCTCCAACACCGAATAGTTGTAACTATTATGTTGACTGTGCTTTCTGTACAAGTTCTAATAGTGATCAAGCCTGAAAAGCAAACAGATTCTAACATTTCAAAAAGTATATATTTGACAATCTCACAAATCTCCTCTGGGCTCCCATTTCACTTTGTGTATATTTACAGAGGTGTTCTTATTATATGGAGTTTGGGATCTTGCTGATGGATAATATTTGGTCTTCATCATATCCTTCTTGCCCACTGAGGACCTAGTATCCTGTATACAGCACACAGAAGATACTGATACATCTGTATTCATTAAACATTGTCCACGGCTGACTCTGTAAACATCTGACTTGTTCCTGCTTCTCCACTCTCCAGAAGAGTCTCCCTCCTTTCTATCTTTCACTCTGCAGCTATGAGAGTAACCATTGCATGGAGGTACCAGGAAGCCATGGAACAGGTGCACACGGAGATGTTCCCTTGAGCATCCTCTAAAGTTCACTGGGTAGAATTCCAAGCCTGGGGCTCAGCTCCATGAGCATCTCTGTGGGGTCTGAGAAGTCTCAGATCATTTTGGAAATATCCAGAGTAAAAAAAAAAAAATCAATAAACCTCATTTGTGACAGTGACTATGGCTCTTTATTTAGAATCTTTATATTTCAGAGGTAACAGCCCTTTATGAGTATGAGTCCCATCAAAGAAAGAAGCACACCTTTTGAATCTGTCAGAGATAGGAGGTAGATAAGGAGTAGGAGTAAAGTTATAAAGAGTTATCAGGGCCTTGGGAGAAGAATCCACTGTTCAGCTCTCAGGGTCTTAATGGAGTTGAATCTTCAAGAACTTAGGAGTTCAGGAAATTGGGTCTAAGGAACAAAGGAGATTGTATTTAGTGTTTATTACTGTAGAAAGTCATGTCAAAGCTCAAAGGTTTAAGCAATGAATATTTATCACCACACAGACCCATGGGCCAGGAATTTGGAAGCAGCTTAATTGGAATTCTGGCTCAGAATTTCTCAAGTAGGGTGGTCAGCATATGAGCAAAGCTGTCATCATGTGACATCTTCTCTTAGAGGAGTTATGGCATGGGATATTCTTGCTTGCGGAACCAGAGTCATGTGATAATCTTAAATGGGAGCAGAAGGCCATGTTCAAGATTTAGGGCCTCCCTGTAAACTGAGTCCCCTCTTAACAGGATAGGACAGCCTTCTCCTAGAAGAAGACATCTGAGAGAGAGATGGGAGAAAAATGCAGTGGCCTTACAACATAATTTCAGAAGACATGTCATGCCTTTGGTTCTGGGCTTCCGATTCACAGTACCACAAACTGGTGGCTTAAATAGTGTGTATTCGCTCATGCTTTTGAGGGCAAGAAGTTCAGCATTAAGGTCTAAACGTGGCTGTGCTCTCCCTGAAGTCACTAAGGAAGGAATCCTTCCGTGTCTCTTCCTAGCTTCAGCTAGCTTCAAGAAGCCTTAAATGCTTGGCATGAAGGTGTATCATTTCAAATTAATTCTCCATCTCCACGTGGCTGTTTTCTTAAAGCCTGCATGTTTTCCCTTCTTAGAAGAGCAACAGCCCCTGGATTAGAGTCCACTCTAACACTTAGTGTGCCTTCAGTTTAACTGACTACAGCTGTGAAAGCCCCATTTATACAGAGATGGAGGGCACCATTCTGAAGTTTGGGGGTGATGGAGGCACTTTGCATACCAGAGGACTCTCCTTCACTTCTTTTGTATTCTGTTTGTTAGCAATAAGCAACTAAATGCCTCTGAGGCAGAAGTAGAAAGAAATATGTGCCCTGCCACAGGATATATATCTCCATTCCAGATGCTCTTTGGGATACTGGGATTTTCCTGTATTATGTGAGGTCATATGTCTATGTTAAAAGAGAACACTGGTGGACCGTCTGTATTCTTTAATGACAATGTACATCTGGAAAAGGTCATCCAAAGTAAATCATTTCACACTAGGAACCAAAACTCATTTTCAAATGGATGGAGCAATGTCTCGGCTTGGATTTCTCAGTAAAAATATGACAAAAAGTATATTTTACCTAAATTTGTGAAAGCAAGTAACACTAGACAGACTCATCAGGTTGTATTTTATATATTTCTTCATTTATATATGTATATAACAATGGTTATAAAAGAAGAGGATGGGTCTGGTGAGATGGCTCAGTGGTTAAGAGTACTGGCTGCTCTTCCAGAGGACCAGAGTTCAATTCTCAGCACCTACATTGTGACTCAAAAGTGTCTATATTTCCAAGTTCAGGGGGTCCATTCCCCTCTTCTAGCTTCCAAAGGTACCAGGCATGCATGTGGTACACAGGCATGCATTCAGGCAAAAACCCCTATACACATAAAACAGAAATAAATAAACCTAAAATGTTTAAAGATGAGAAGGTTGTAAATTTGGGAAGGGGGACACAGGAAGGAGGGAGAAGGAAAAGAAAGAAATCATGTCATTATATTTTAATTAAAATTGAAAAACATGGTTATATATTCACTTTGCATTGTGATAGTTTTTGTAAAGACATTTTATTTTAAGTATATCATAGATTTTATCATATCCACCCTAACTCACCATGATTCTTCTCTGCCTGAGCCCCACTAATTACTCCTCTCCCAACACAATAGCACTTCTGTTTACATGCCATGCTTGTGTGTGTGTGCATGTATAATTTTGTCTATCTTTATAAAATCTAGGATTCATAAATGAGAATGAGAGAAGATGTGATCTTTGTCTTTCTGAGAATGACCTATTTTTTAAACATAATAACCTCCAGCTGTACCCATTTTCCTGTGAATGATCTAACTTCATTCCTCTTCATAGATGATAGAACCCCATTGTGTATTTACAGCACATTGCATTAATTAATCTACTCATATATCTACTGATAACACCCACGCAGGGTCCATACCATAACCATTGAGATCAGCCCTTCGATAAACATGCATGTTCAAGCATCTTCGTGGCATATTAATGCAGAGTCCTTCTAGTGGAAGTACTTGGGCATTGTATAGCTGAATCATGTGCTAGTTCTGCGCTTGCATTTTGAGGACCCTCCACAATGACTGCATTGGTTTACATTTTCACTGTCAGTATGTGAGGTTTACCTTTCCATGCATTCCCTTGGTCATCTGTTGTTAATTTGCCTTCTTAAGGACAGCCATTCTGACTAAGGTGAGGCCGAAAGTAAATATGTGTTTCCTGATGGCTGAGACTGTAGAACACTTTCTTCCTATGTTTATTGACTATTTCTACTCCTCTTTTGAGAATTGTCTGTGCATTTTATTTGTCCATCTACTCACTGGGACAAAGAGTAGTGATCTGAACAGATATGGCGGTACGCTTGTACTTTGGAGGAAGAGACAGGAGGATTACACAAGTTCAAGTTCAACTCTGTCTATACAGTGAGTTCTAGAGGAGCCACAGATACATAGTGAGAACCTGTCTGAAAAAGAATTAAAATTTAAAAAGAAGAAATAGGGAGGGAAGAAAAAGAAAAAAAAATTATCTAGTTATGGTCCCCCTTTCTTTCTTTGATTTTTATTGAGCTCTACATTTTTTCTGCTCCCCTCCCTGGCTATCCCCTCCCCTTCAATCCTCTCCAATGGTTCCCCTTTCTAAAATCTCATGATTCTATCATTCACTCAAAACTGGACTTTCTCAACATAATCACACAGAAGTTATTTTAGAAACCCCAGAACCACGTCATCAGCCTCTCATGTCTGTGGAATCCACACCCAACTCTTTTGTGATTCTCAGACCATGGTTTTCCTTGAAGATTTCTTCTTCCTTAAGCATCATCTGGCAATAATAATTCTGTAGCACATAGCTTACCAATAACTCTGCCTTTCATCTCACTATTTCTTTAGGGCTACCTTAAAAACACAACTTCCCTATCTTTTACTTTCTAGGGAAAAAATTCAAAAAAAAAATAAACATATTTTGGCTATGATTCTAGTGGCAAGTGTGGCTGATTTTGAGAGGGAATTGTTTTTGATGAGTAGCCCATTCAGTGAGGACTGTCTTCTTCCTGTTATGAAAGTATTTCTCTGGAAATCCTTTTAACTATTCAAACTCCAGTCATGAAAACCCACATAAATGTGACTCTATGATTTTTTTTCTTTCTGAGGCTCATGTGTGTGTGTGCAGACATGTCCATGTTTCCCTCCCCCTTCTCTCTCTCTCTCTCTCTCTCTGGTTGTGTCTGTATGTATGTGTATGCATGTGTATGGGTGTGGTTAGAGTCTAGAGACCAAAGTCATATGACTACCTCAGTTACACCCCACCTCGTTATTTGATACAGGATCTCTCATTAAACCTGGAGTTCACATATTCAGCTAGACCAGCTGTCCAGCAAGCCCCAGAGATGTTCTGATCCCTGCCTCCCCAGCACTGGCATCACAAGTATGCACCATCACACTCAGCCCGTTTGGTGTGTGTCCTAGGGAAATGCATGCATGTCCTCTTGCTTGCATAAGAAGTTCTTTACCCACAGGAAGCTCTCCATCCCTTAGAGCACTATCTCTATCTCATTAAAAAATACCATTAGAATATTTATTTCCTTTATTTATGGCTAGAAACCAAATATGAGTGAGTACATCCCATGTTCCTCTTTTTGGGTCTGGCTTACCTCACTCAGGATAGTGTTTTCTATTTCCATCCATTTGTACGCAAACTTCAGTAAGTCCTTGTTTTTTACTGCTGAGTAATACTCTAATATGTATATATTCCATACTTTCTTCATCCATTCTTCCATTGAAGGGCATCTAGGTTGTTTCCAGGTTCTGGCTATTACAAACAATGCTGCTATGAACATATTTTTGGTTTCACTCATATTTGGTTTCTAGCCATAAATAAAGGACAGTGAGCTTATAATTCACAATCCTAGAGAAGCTAAATAAGAAGGTGAATCCAAAGACAAACATATAGGCATCCTCCTGAATATTAACTTTCACCAGGCGATGAAAGGAGACAGAGACAGAGACCCAAATTGGAGCACCGGACAGAAATCTCAAGGTCCAAATCAGGAGCAGAAGGAGGGGGAGCACAAACAAGGAACTCAGGACCGCGAGGGGGACACCCACACACTGAGACAATGGGGATGTTCTTTCGGGAATTCACCAAGGCCAGCTGGCCTGGGCCTGAAAAAGCATGGGATAAAACCAGACTCGCTGAACATAGCGGACAATGAGGACTACTGAGAACTCAAGAACAATGGCAATGGGTTTTTGATCCTACTGCACATACTGGCTTTGGGGGAGCCTAGGCAATTTGGATGCTCAACTTACTAAACCTGGATGGAGGTGGGCGGTTCTTGGACTTCCCACAGGTCAGGGAACCCTGATAGCTCTTCAAGCTGATGAGGGAGAGGGACTTGATCAGGGGAGGGGGAAGAAAGGGGAGGCGGTGGTGGGGAGGAGGCAGAAACCCTTAATAAATAAATAAATTAAAAATAAAAAAATAAAAAAATAAAATTAGATTGTAGGGTGATACTAAAAAAAAGAATATTTCTTTCCATCATTCTTTAAACAAAAATATTTTAGAAAGAAAAGCTAGGCTAAATTGCTTTTTAAAAAGATGTATTGTTGTAGGGAAAGATGGAAAATATGATTAGAAATAATCCTAAGGTTTCTGCAACCCAAGCATCTTTACTGAAAATGGGTCCGTATCATTTCAGCTAACCAAAGAGCTAACCAAATTTGGTGAAGAAGCCCTTCACATGCTAGGAAGAAAAACATCACTGGCTGATTCCAGTTTAAACTGTCCTGTGCCAAACATTAGGAACGTGTTCCTTAAGGGTCTTGCACAGGGCTTGGGAGATTACTCAGTGGTTAAGAGCACTGTACAAGAAGCCCTGAGTTCAATCTCCAGCACCCACAAATCCCAGGTATACCTTTGCATGCCTGTAAACCCTGCGCTGTGAGGAGCTGGGGCAGGAGGATGGCTGGGGCATGTTGATTGTCACCATAGCAGGATCACGGAGAGAAGAAGGAATAATAATAATGGCAGAGAGTATGAAAACAGGACTCCCAATGTTTCCTCCGGCCTTCCTACACACATATCCAAACACACATCTGTACATACACCATGTGCACTTGTATGCACACACACATACATTCACATGCACAAAACATTTTTAAAAAGTAAATGAAAACTGCCCTATGGAGTCTTGAAACAATATGGAAGGCAGTGTGAGAGAAATTAATGAGAGGACATCAGGTTTATTCTGTGTTACAAATGCAATGATCTATTTGAAGGTTATGTGTTCAGAAAGCTTTAATTAGATAAATTTTCTGAGTCATGTTAGAGACCCAGTCATAGCAAGCTGTCCCCTCCCCTTGAAAGAGTAGACTTGCCCCAATCCCTCTCTACCCAGTGACAATGTGCTTGGAACTTGGAGTTCATTGACATCTCCAAAGAATAGACAGCTAAGATGCCTCTTTTTAGTTGCCCCAAAAAAAGATGCCAAAAACAGTGGCACTTCTGTTTTACAGCTCTTTTTACCCCTCATGTTTGCTCACTTCTGGGTGAATTTTGGCTACTTATTTCCCAATTT
This sequence comes from Microtus ochrogaster, assembly GCF_000317375.1. Lineage (NCBI taxonomy): Eukaryota > Metazoa > Chordata > Mammalia > Rodentia > Cricetidae > Microtus > Microtus ochrogaster. Next base: position 69,336,200 of record NC_022014.1, read on the forward strand.
CTAACAGTTCTAACCTCAGTCCACGCACAATGGTTGCCAGTCATGGTGTAATCCCTGCAATGAACTTAGCATTTCCATATAACTTAGTAAGTTCTGCATGTGAGTGTTCCCTCTTGCTCAGTCTCTAAAGACAACTCATTTGCACCCCACTAGGTCTTCTACAGCATTAAAGAGGTTCCACTTGTTTGTCAGATGTCCATTTATAAAAAGGAGACACTAACTGAAGATGGGGGTTTAGGTTAGATGGCTCCACATACCGTTACTTTCTTAGACTGAATGGTTCCACTTTAATTACTTATTGATTTATTGATATGACTTTTACTAAAAGCTGGAATGGCTTATATGCATGAAAAATAAATGATCTATTATATATATTTATACATGCATACCCAGGAGAGTGTTCAACAGCACTGTCATCTTGTCTTCTACCAGGACCATCTCCAACAAGAAAGTCTAGTGGCCATGACCCCTAAAACCTCTACACAGTGCTGCACGCAGTGACTGCCCGTTGAGAGCTCTGCTCCTCCTGATGGAGTACAGGGTGATCTGTCACAGAAGAGTTCCACTTCAGTGTGTCTAATGGGCACACGGGGCATGCTGCTTCCATGTTTCTGCAGCTGTGGGATGTAGCAGCCTGAGGATCTGTGCCACATTTCCTAAGGCCAGGGCTTACACCCATATCTTGTTGAGCCTGATCCTATTGTAATCATATTCTCTATTTTCTCTCTGTCTCTATCACTTCTCTCTCTCTCTCTCTCTCTCTCTCTCTCTCTCTCTCTCTCTCTGTCTCTCTCTCTCTCTCTGAAAACCTCCCACACAACAGGCAAGCATTCTACCACTGGCCACCTTCCTGGCCCAGTTTTATTTTATTTTATTTTTTTTTAACAAAAATCATTATACAAAGAAAGTAGCTGTAGAAGGGCCTGTCTTCTATTCACTTACTCTCGGGAAACATGACCCTATCACACATGGAAGATAAAGCTCAAATAGTCTCATATAACTGTGTAGCAATTTCATACCCCATATAAGGGACTACATTCGGGGTGAGTGTGTGACCCTGTTCAGGCTGGTGCAGTTAACTATCTGGGCACACATGGGAAGTATTTATGAAAAAGAGAAACAAGAAGAAAATGTCCCAACTCCTCTGGTCCTGGTGTGGCTTCATCAAAATGCCGACAAAGCAAAATATGCAGAGAGGACAGGGTCACAGTGGATTGGGCCAGCGTCCCTACTTATGGAGATCTTGCTCTGTGACACAATGAATTTCCTGAATTTAGGATGGTGAGATTTTTGTCTGGTTTAGTCATGCCACTTTTGTTTGGGGTTTTGTCTACTTATACAAAAGAAGTTGAAAATATTAGCAAAAATAATTTAAAAAAAAAACTACCAAAACTCTGTCTTCTGTACTTGCTTATCTGGTGATTTTGAAATCAGAAAAGAACAAACCACTCCCTGGTCCAGTTTTCTCTGATCTAGTTGTGTAGTGCATTCTGATGTGTACAGACAGGAGACTATTTGAGTGTTTAGCTTTCTGTATATGCATATGGGACGCTGCCCTGGAGAAGAGCTAGATCTACAATGGAACAATGCCAGAGCACCATTCCATAGAATGTCTGCCAGGGAAGTAGGGACAACCTTGTGCACACTGACTTCAAGAATGCGCTGCTGGAGTTAGAGATGAGGCCAATGTGATAGATGTGTACAGTACCAGTACATGCATGTAGATAAAGTTGCAGAGGGCATTTATATGACATGTGAGCTGTAGTAGCATGATGTAGGAGCATGAGGTTCTGATTCAGTGCTACATGGAAGGGGAAGGGAAGGGAGGAGAGGGGAAGAGAGGCATAATATCAAAGTCCTTCCCGAGGACAGACGAAAGGGACTGTGTTATACAGGAAACTGACCTTTCCAGGAAGGTAGGATTCTGCTGACTGACCAAGGAAAGTGACAGTCGCTTCTGTCCAGCCCTATTCCCATGACTTACTGTCCCAGAATGTTAATCCTGCTCCCCTGCTAAGAAACTGTGTGGTTGTTCTGAAATGGACCCAAATCTCTCGCTTTCTTTTGGTTTAATGCATATATGTACGTGTATGTCTTTGTGTGTGTATATACATGTGTGTGTGTGTATGTGTGTGTGTGTGTGTGTGTGTGTGTGTGGCATGCATACACACACAAGCACATGAGTGTGAATGGAGGTGGAGATCAGAGGTTGACATCAAGCATCTTCCAATAGACATCTGCCTTCTCTTTGAGACAGCCTTTCACCCAGCCCAGAACTTGTACTCTGGCCAGTGAGATTAAAAGCTGTCATCCCCACTCTCCCAGTGCTGGGATCACAGAGATAGGCTTGCTGTGTCATAGGTGCTGAGGATTGGCGCTCAGGTCCTCGGGCTTGTGTGGAAAGCACTTTACCAACTGAGATGTCTCGCCCTTTCTCCTTTTTAACTATCAGTTGTAGTCTGCTGTCCCAAGCTCCATTCTGTCCCTGCTTTTGCTTTAGTGTTGATCTGTTTGCTTTAAGGTATGTGGAATTATAACCACATATTTGGGGGCTGTAAATCTGGTATTTTACTTCTGTGCTCGAGCCATCTGGCCCCGTGTTTCCTGCAGTCAGTTCTCTGCTGCTGATGCCGTTCCCGTTTGTACTCTGCTCTGTGGGTCCATAATCCATGGGACTCTAAGAACCAATCTGTTCAAAACTGACATCATCATCGTTTCTATCCTCAAGGGCAGACCTACTCTGCAAATTTGTAAACATAGCAAAGAGCCCCGTGTCTGTGTGTTTTATATGCATGCTATATGCATGTGTATGTGTTTGTATGTGTGTGCGTGTGTACATCTTTACATGGATGTACACTACACAATACATATTCAGAAGAGGTCAGAGGTCCACCACAGGCATCTTCTTCTAGGCTTTGCCACCTAATTTTTTGAGACAAGTTCTCTCTCTCTCTGGACCTTGATCTCACTGATTCCAGCATCCTCATGTCTCCTCATGTCCACACTGGGATTATATATACGTGCAGCTGTGCCCAGCTTTTCATGATGCTGGGTATCCCAACTCAAGTCTTTATGATTGTGTGGCAGGCACTTTACCTACTGAGACATCTGCTGAGCTCAGGAACCCTGATCTCTTTCTCCTTTCACTTATCACCTATACATTTCTGTATTATTATAGCCACAAGAGATTGCTAATATATGTCATAACCATGTATCATATGTGTGTATATGTATGCACACACATAGAGAGAGTGGGAGAGAGAGAAAGATAGGATTAAGTTCAGAGTTCAAATACAATGTGAGGTTTACCTTTTTGTCTTCAGACATAAAATGAATATTTATCTAGTCACTGTGCTTTTATAGATAGGTAACAAGCTCATGGGTTTTAGAATAAATGGAAATGGTTGGGAAATCCTGCGTTGGCCCTTGCTGGCTATGTGGTATGGAACTAGAGAGACAGACATTACTTCAGGGTTCTTTATCAGTGTCCTGAACCACCTTGAAGTGGATGTCACCACTAGCCCTGTCCCAGACAAAAGTCTGAGACTTCAAGTGACTTCTTATTGGCTCCACCGTTACATAATGGACCCAAGATTCAAATCCAGTTCTGATGGCCTCTATATATTCTGCTAAATTTCTCTCCTTGAATCCAAGGTTTTAATCTGTAAAAAGAGTCAGATCCATCCCTTCTGGGCTAAGTGTAATGAATAAACAAAGCACTGCCCCGTGTCCCATGCTGAGTAACTTCATCTAGACACTGGGAACATATTGCTTATTGAGTAACAAGCTGTGTGGTGCCAATTCCTGGAGTTGATTCCCCTGCCAGAACTATCTTTGTATTGAATTGGAAGTTTTCTAATTTTGCATCGCATTCCTCTTTTCCATTTAGACCTCTGATTTACTTTCTCTTGGTTACTTGGTCATAGGCCAACCTCTTCTCAGGGAGCTCTAAGTGCTCCACTGTTCCCCATCATTCTTCTATATGTATAGTTGTCAGCTAGTGCTGGGGCCAGCAGATGCTGGTCTCATACTCCCCCTACTTGAACACAGCAATGGGCTTTTTATATCCTTTACACTTCCGCTTACCCCTTCTTCGAGGTAGTGTCATTTCAGCCTTAATGTTGCACACATGACAGGAGGGCAGTGGGTGTGTTCAAGCCTGTTCTTTCCTTTGCTCAGGGATAAGCATGTATATATCCAAAGACCCAATTTCATGCATTTATGACTCCTCCAACAAATGCCTCTTTTCAGTTGCACAATGAGACTACAGGTGCTGTCTATCTATGCAGTTGGTCGGCACGAAATTTTAGAAAGAAGGTATAAGAATGAAAATACAGTTTTATTATTGAGAAGTGGCAAATACAGGGCCTCCATGGGACTGCACCAGTTCCTCTGTGTATATGTTATGGCTGTTAGCTTGGTGGTTTTATGGGACTCCTAGTAATACAGACAAGTGTATTTCTGACTCTTTCACCTGTTCTTTTCTTCTGTTGGGTTGCCTTGTCCAGCCTTAATCCGATGGTGTTTGCCTTGTCTTATTGTATCTTGCTTTGTCCTGTTTGGGTGTTGTCTCTTTTCTGAAGAGGAAACAGAGGGGGAGTGGATCTGGGGGAAGAGAGAGCTATAGGTAGCTGGGAGAAGTGGCAGAAGAGGAAAATGTGGTCAGGATGTATTGTATGAGAGAAGAATCTGTTGTCATAATAATAATAATAATAATAGGCAGTTTGGATGCTCACCTTACTAGACCTGGATGGAGGTGGGTGGTCCTTGGACTTCCCACAGAGCAGGGAACCCTGATCGCCCTTTAGGCTGATGAGGGAGGGGAACTTGATTGGGGGAGGGGGAGGGAAATGGGAGGCAGTGGCGGGGAAGAGACAGAAATATTTAATAAATAAATAAATTAAAAATTAAAAATAATAATAACAATAATAGTGAAACTTATAAAGATCACAATGGTAACAGATAAGAAGGAATGCACCAATTTCTTCTGCTCAATGATAAGTATGGGCAAAGTGATAAAGAGGAACAGAAGTAGTTGTTATAAATAGTGCCAGAAGGCTAATATAAAAGTACAGAATATTTACAGGTATTAGCTGTGTAAAAAGAAGGGCATTTGCTCTCTTACTTGGCCGAATTTCTACTGAAGTGTTGATAATGGATGACGTTATCTTAGAAAATAATTATTAGTCTTCAAAGAAAGCAAGAAGGCAGACTCTTCCACATTATTCTCCTTGTAACAGTCCAGTAGCTTCATCCCTTACAACACACTTAACGCTCGAGCCACCTCGGATATTTATCTCTCTGGATTGCAGAGCCACAGCAGTTCCAAGACCCACATTTCCAAGGGGAGTTTAGATGCAAATGGAGGTTAATCTACACAGTGCTGGTTCTATCAGGGTCTTTCCCACAATAGAAATAAATCACAAAGAACACATACTCCAAAGACTAGAATTGAGACCCAGGCAAGATAGTCTAGAGAGAAATGCCCTAAATTCAGAACCCAGATCTGGGAGCCCGCTTAACTTGGAGAAAAGACATACATCTCTCTGGGGCACAGTTTTTTTTTATCTGTTAATATATATTTCCAAAAGAAGTAGATTAATGGATGAATGTAAAGTAGCGATCTTAACATTGAAACACCTACTTCATAAGAGTTTTAAACAAGGTAATTAATTATACATTGGAAAGATAAAATGCTTCATGGCACTTGCCCTCCTATTTTTAAACCAGGGGTGATAAATATCATTGGCTTCAGAGTCTGGAAGCATATAACATCTTTCATCATCCAAATTTGCCCTTGACCAGAGAGAGGGATTACTAACTTGAAAAGCAGGTGTTATATTGAATTTTATTAAAGGACTAGCTGATTAAAAACTCCAGAAATCTAGCTTCCTGTGGAAAAGAATGGAAAATGAAATTTAGTAGTTATAAGTAATAAAAATTTCACAATAGCCCTGAATTAATGGCAGGTCATCACAGTAAACCTCTTACAGATATAATACATGAAGCATGCAAAATCTCTCATAGGTTCACATTTGATCATGTATACATAAAAGACACTATTGAGAAAGCAATGGTGCTAACTCATCTTCAGACTGGCGTTGGAGAGGATCAATGCTCTGGAATAAAAGTAGTTTGGGTTTGCTTCCTGCTTTTCAGCCCTGTGGCCTTTAGACAAATTACTCCTCCACTTCAAGTCACAATCTTCAGTCGTTAACAAATGGATATAGCTTTTCATATCCAACATCATTAAGTGATCCTAAGAATGAAATGTTGGGCTTCAGAGATAGTGTAGATGAGCACGGGTTTGCCTTGCAAGTACAGAGACACGAGCTTGATCCCCAGAATCATGTTTGAAAAACCTCAGGCATGGTCCTGTGCCTTTGCTATTCCAGAGGTAGGAATGTAGAGACAAGCGGGTCTTGCTGGCCAGCCAACCTCTTCTATGTGGTGATGTACAGGCCAGTAAGAGACCCTCTCTCCAAAAAAGGTGGTACCTGAAGAGTGACACCGTGATTGGTTGAAATCTGGCCTCTATATGCACTCATACACAAACAAGCAAAGGAGGAGGGGGGTCCCACTTTTATATTCCATGGTATCATAATGATAAAGAGGAAGGCTAATATTTCCTGGAAACTCTGCTGGATTTAGATAGATAGATCGATAGATAGATAAATAGATTGATCGATGGATAGATAGATAGATAGATAGATAGATAGATAGATAGATAGATAGATAGATAGATAGATAGATAGATCAACATCCTGGAGCAGCCAGACACATGGCAGGGTTGTTTTTAGTCACTTTAGGGAAACTCTTCTTATTCTCCTCTTAGAAAAAATAAAATCAGAGTAGTGAAATTAAGTTGGATCTCATTTCTGGAATAAACCTCACACTTGGAAATTTGAACCCTGGAAGTGTCTCAAATGACAGAAGAGGCTGAAGACTCGTCACATAGATCCTTTGCTCATAATCTTAACAATGAAGCCGTTTACATATGAACTGGGATGGTGGCCATTGCCCACAGATCCCATCTGACTACCTTTAACTCCCTGATAAGCATCTTAAATAGTTCATCAACTCCTTTTAGTAGCTGAAGTACCTGGAGCTCAGATCATTTAAGCAACTTGCTTAAGGTCTCAAAGTAAGTGAAAAAGCAAAGACTTAGGGCAAGCTGGTCTGAACCCAAAGTCTTATTGCTTCACATGGCAGTTCTCATTCCCTGTGGAAGTGAGAGAGCATGTTCTTCTCAAAGTCTCTTTCCAACACTGCGTGGACTTCTGGTCTCTGAACATGCAGGCGGAGAGGGGAAGGGAAACCTAAGTGGCCTGACTATATATACATACATATATGTGTGTGTGTGTGTGTGTGTGTGTGTGTGTGTGTGTGTGTGTGTGTGTGTGTATTATGATCATATGGACAGTGAGCAGCTTGCCCTTCTCTTCTTTCTTCTTCTCCTTCTCCTCCCTCTCCTCCTCTTCCATAGCTGATATTTACAAATGATGCTGGTCAGGACACAGGTGAGAACCAGAGGAGGAGTATACTCATGAAGACTAGCCATTCTCTTCCTGGTTTGCCCTGCAAACACAGTTTCCCTTTATCAATTGAAGTCTGGGACAATCTCTATATCATTCTCATACATCATATGTCATTTTTCAAAGGGAAAGAATGTGCATTAAAAAGATTTGTTCAATCCTGAACCTACCTCTGAGCACCCAAGATCAATGCGGAGGCTGATTGAGTTGTGCTCTATAGATTTCTGCAGTCAGGTTCATCAAGGCACCCATTTCTCTTCCTGTAATGATGCTGAACCCCAAGCTCTTCTCTGAAGTGCTTTAATTTTCACTCGGTCATCTCAGAAGACAGTGACTTAATGAACTGCAAATAGGAAAAGAAAGACACATAAATCATCTCTGGATCCTTCTCCATGACTCCTCTTTGCTCATTACGGTACCTCCAGTGGCTCTTCTGTTCTCAGTAGAGGAAATCAAATTATACAGCATATTTTCAGCGATGTAACACACACAACAAGTACATGAAATCATCAAGATAAATAACAAAGATAAATTAATGCTGACAGAGCACAATAGGTACACTGTGTTGCAACTAGTGTCTGTCTCCCTATTGGATCCAGTGAGCTGGCTCAGAAGATGCTTGTCTTCTTCATACAGAGGCCTATCATAGACCTATTTCAACGCCACTATCTGCTAATGCTGTTTTTTTTACCAAGCCAATTTCCGGAAAGAGACTACTATGCAGCATCCTTTTCCTAGTCTCTGGCAGACAGTTCTTTCAGAATGATAAGATAACGAGCTTGTGGTTTGCACACAGCTCTGTGTTTGAAAGGAAGCATTGAAAATTAAAGTGACATGCCAATTAAAGATTAATCAAAAGTGCTAGACCTCTAGTAAGTTCAGTGACTTTTGCTTAATACTGAGAGGGCCCACTTTAAAAGAGTATTGCAACTTAACTGAAATTCTAATCAGCTGCCTAGAAGTTGAGAGAATAAGAGAAAGAAAGAGGAATAATCCCCAGGGGTTGATATTTAAAAATGCATCAAAGGCTGTCAGGGGAATAAGCTGTTAATCTGTGTCACGTTGGAGGGAATTAATACTGAGCAAAGGGCAAGATGTTCGAGATTCTCCTGGCCTCAGAGGTGGCCACATTACCAGGATGACCAGTGAAAGTGATCAGCCGGTTTCCTTCAGTACAAGCTACTTTTATTAAAGCTCAAGGCAGAAGCCCTGATACCAGAAATAAAGACACATGAGAAAAGCCCAGGACCTCCACACGTAAGTTTTGAGGATCTCTCTAGATACAGTGCCTGTGTCAAAACACTAGACTCTAAGTACTCCAGAACTTTCTATAAGGTTAGTGCTGCTCTTGTCTCTCAGAGAATCAGAGGTCTCAGAACTGAAAAGATCTTCAGGATCTTTTAGCCAGCCTTTCCATTTTATACTAAACTCTAAGAGTTGCCTCTTTGGGAGACCAGACCCACTAACAAGAAACTTCCTTCTCGTCAAGACCACTAGTTCTTCTACTTCCTAGCTCATGCTGTCTGGTTCTCTGTTCTGTTTCTCTCTGGTGGGTGGTGTGATTCTTCTGTTCACTCTCTAGAGACTAAATATCATTGGAAAATTGCTCTTTCACAAGCCAAATCTTACTTATATTTGAAGATAGCCTGCAGAAAGTTCCTGGGATTTCTCCATATAAATCCTCAGGGGTTATCAAGCAGTCTATTGCTGACCTACCTGTTCAATTCACAGGTGTTGTTGCTACATCAAAAGGGCCCTGGTACACATGGATGATGAAGCTTGCCCTGGCACTTGCTGGATGCCTGCCCTCATGTGAATCGAGAGCATCTTCCGGTGCCCCACTCTTCTCCTGGGAAAGCAATTGAGGGACAGTAAATATTATAATGTGTGTAACATTTCCCTACAGCACAACTGCAAACACGCATTGGTAGATGCCTCGCTTCTTTTTAAAGTGGTTTCAAACCATGTCTGTTCTGAAATTGAGGGCTATAAAAAAGTGTTAAGAAGTATCCCGCTCTAGAAGGACCACGTGTGATAACACTCCACATCCACACTCCTTCTGTGCATGTAGCTGTTTATCAACATGCCAGGAGCTGTGTTTATTACAGCACTCGTTCTTCACAACAGCCGCTACACATCACTGTAGCTATGCACATTTTACGGACAAAGACAAGAAAGTGAGCAAGTCCTTTTCTGGGTAACATGGCAGAGGCAGAGTTGCACCCAGGTCTCGCTGGCAATGGCTTCATGTGATAACGCTGAAATGCTGACCTGAGCAAAGCAGAGGAGGTGTGAGTGGTCTCAGTGAGAAGCAAGTTCCCTGCCAGTGGAGGTAATGAGCCAAATTTAGGATTGCAGGTCATTGGGCATAACATGGGAGAATAAGGGCTGAATCCCAAAGATGCTTTAAGTCACAGCACCAGGCATAGAACTATCAGCCCCTGAGCTGTACTTCTTATCACTCGGCAGAAAAGGTCAGGAAGCTTAGCTGCAAACAGCAGTGTCCATAGTGGGTTGTTTAAAGGGGGAAATATTTATTTATCATTCATTTATTTATTTATCATTCACAATTTCACACTGAACCCTTGCTTGTTCCTAACAGGTTCCCTCCTACCCTTGTCTTGTCTTTTTTGTGCACTTGTGACCTATTGATTTAATTAAGACTGCTTACATAAGCATGTGTATGTGTAGTGGCGGCTCATTTACTTGAGCACAGGCAATTAACCAATGGCTACATGACTAAGGAGCATGACTCTCTCTTCTCCAACAACCATTAACTGTCTCTGCTCCTTAAGACACAGGTGGGGCCTTATTAGCCCATCCTTCACCCATGATAGACAGGTGGTGGGCCAATCTTGTGCAAGTCTTGTACAGGTAGACATTGCTTCTGAGAGTTCATCTGTGCAATAGCCATGCCATAGCAATAAGATAATATTTTACACTCTTCTTCCCCTTCTCCAGCCTTTCCATTTTCCTCCTCCTTCTCCTCCTCCTCTTCCTCCTCCTCCTCCATGTTTTCTGAGGCTTTAAAGGGAGTAATATAGATGCTCCGTTTAGAATTGAGCACTCAACAGTCACTTCTGAGAATTCTGACCACTTATGAGTTTGTGAAATAAGCATTATCCATTGTAGACAGACACTTCTCTAACCAGGCCAAAAGGAAAACTAATCTATGGATAAAACCATAATCTTTAGGAAACAATTTGACACACTGTCTGTTTAGCAAAGCAACAGTAGTAGGTTCCTTCCAGGGCCTATTCCCATTCCAGCCATGGACTTTTGAATAGGTTTAAAATACTTGAATACCTTTATGTGGACCAGGGTTCAAATGAAATCAAAAAGTAGTTGGTTACGCCCATAGAAGTCATGCCACTATTTCACTGGTGAGCACATCTTGCCTGGCAGGCTGGTATTATAGATCACAGGGTTTACAGTTGGGTGAAACTGTTGATGCTTTTTCTCCCTTGGCAGCCTGCATGGCTCCATCTGGCACTATAGAAGTTGGCCAGCAGGAGAGAGAAGTTGGCTGTGTTCCATCTTGATTTCTCTATATCCTGCAACAAAAAAAAAAAAAATAGATATATATCTTTTCCAGTGGTATCTGATCATCTACTTCTAGTGGCAACCAAGAGCAATCATGATGGCCAATATAAAAATAACAATCCTAGATGCAAGAGAGGGGTGCCAGATTTAGTGGCATATGCTTGTAATCTAAATATTTGGGAGGCTGAGGCAGAAGAGCTGCCACACAACTCAAGACCAACCTGAGTTATATGAGTTCCAAGATAGCCTAGACTACACGCCCAGGCCCTTTCTCAAAAAGCCAAACCAATCAACTAACAAAAGCACATAAGGAGACTCATAGTCTCTCCAGGAGACCTAGAAAGCCAGGCCTTGAAATTAGAAAGAAGCCCAGTGCTGCAGGTCTGTAATCTAAGCTATTCAGGAGACTCAGGAAGGAGAATTTGAAGTTCCAGACCACCCTGAACTACAGAGAAAATTCAAGACCAGCCTGGGTAATTTAGTGAAACCCTGTCTCAAAATTAACAGTAAAAAGAAGACCAGGGATATAGCTCAGTGCTGGTACTTGCAGTGCAGATCCAAGCCCTAGATTCAGCACCCAGTACACTGGCCAGAGAGGCAATGTCCCAAAACTCTGTTGAAACTGTTTCCATAAAAGGGTTGATGTCACAACCATTGTCCCTCAGCCCCAGAGCTGCCCATGTCTAGATGTTAAAAGCTCTGTTCTAGCTCCCCTGAAGAAGAAGTGACCACCATGGCAAATGCCAGCATGGTGAGTGCCCTTTGGCTCACCGCTTCCTATATGGTTCACAACCCAAATCCTTCATGGGTACCGTCCATTTGGAAGATACATGGCTCAGGCCTGTATCCTTCCCATGATGGAGTTTGGGAAGATTGGTCTTCTAGTCTCTCTTTGAGAAAACAGGACTTGTAATATAAGATACAGATATCTCTTGATATCTGTTAAGAATTGGTTCTAGGACTCCCCAACACCCCCATCCCATAGGTACCCAAGTCAGCAGATATCCCAAGTCCCTTGTATAAAATGCCCCAGTTTTTGCATATAACCTATGCACAGCCTTGTCCCTTGTATGATTAATTTCTAAATTTTTTTATAATATTTAATAGAATATGTTATGTAAATGGATGCTATACTGCATCAATTAGGTAATAATAACAAGGAAAGGGGTCTGTTCCTGTTCAGTACAGACATGATTTTTTAAAAATATTTTCAAGCCATGATTAGTTGAATCTACAGGTGTGGCACTCATAGATACGAAGGGATAGCTACGTAACCAAATTATAAGGGGAATGAGGACAGCCATGAGCAGGAAATGTCTAGTTGAATGAGATGAGCGCAAGTCACCATCCCTTAGGCCAAAGTCATCCAGGCCCTATGTCTTGGCTCTCTCCTCTGTCCCGGGTAAGTACACAGAGGAGTTGCATGCTGATCTCTTTACCAGAGCTAAGAAGCATCAGCATTTTATCCCAGGAACACCTGGGGCCCACCTCTACCAACTAAAGGTTGTAGGGGGAAAAAAGTCATTTAGTGAGGTGAACTCCTAAAACTATACAAAGATTTACAACATACTGAATTCATTGATGTCAACTGGTTATAAACCCTTTATGAATATAATATAAGGAACCAGAGTTGAAGAGAGGGTTCAGTGGAAAAAATACTTTCTGCATAGGCACAAGGACATTATGTATTAAAAGCCAGGTACGGACCTGCGCATTTGTCACCCCAGTACTAGAGGGCACAGGTGCAGAAACAGGTTGCCACTGGTCGGCTGGCCCTACCTGAAAGAGCAAGCTTCAGACTCAGTAAAGAGATCCCTCTAAAATGTGGAAAGCCATAGAGGAAGACTCCTGGCAATGACATTAGGTCTCTGTACTTACAAGAACTGGAGAGCACACCTTTACACACACCTTTACACACACACACACACACCTTTACACACACACACACACGAGAGAGAGGGGGGAGATGAGTCATAGATACTGTTTCTTTAAAGTCACATCATTTTTCTACATTAGTGGATAGAGGGAGAGAGGGAGATGGAGAAATAGAGAGAGTGGGGGGGGGGACAAAAGCTAGAGCGGGGGGGGGAGAGAAGTGAGAGTGATATCCAAGCTGTATAATATATAAATCCTATGCGTTTTAAGAGAAAATTCTGGGAAACATAGAATGCTCCTCACCCCCAATCATCTACTCTTGACTTCCTCATGTCTATGAAGGGTTTTTTTTTTGGGGGGGGGTCACTCCTGAATCTACTAGAAACCATCTTGACTGGATTCTGGTCTAGTCTGACTAAGGCTTCAGACAAACCTCTTCCATTTCTGAACCAGACTGTCCCAGTTTGGAAAATTTGACCAACAAATAGTCCTTTTGTAGGATCTAGCGAATGGGCCATGACAGACTGATTTTTGAAGGAGTAAGTCTATTAAGCAGGTAGCGAGCAAGAGTAAACAAATAGCAAGATATATAGAGGCAGCAGACAGCCAGGCAAATAGCATCAAATTGGGAGTCTACAGCATTCAACAGAGATGACTGGGGTAACCTGGTTGGGAGAGCAAACTGGGGGAACATCATCAACTCAGGGGTCTCACAAACATAGCAGAGAGAAACTGCGGAAATTGAGGCAGTCAACTGGACTTCCTGATCGAGCTTTCTCTCTGTGAATAATCTTCCCGTGCCTGGACTTCCGGCTTCGCATTTGTACTGCAGACATTTTTATATTATGGTATAAACAATAAGAAGCTCTGTTGGAGATGGCTTGTTTTGCCTTCCAGCTGTTCTCAAGGATGGTGCTTTTGGTGCCCTTAGCTGATTGCTGTTTTTCCCTTCTCCCTGTTACAGAAGCAGGGCCCAGTCTTATGCAGGACAGGAGTTTTGGAGGACACTTGTCATAAGCATGTGTGTGGGGCCAACCCTGCTTCCAGAGCCAGCGTCTCAGTGACCTCACACAGCACATGACCATTTATAACAATGTGTCTTATTACACTTTGCTCAGCTGATATGACAATTAAAATGCTGCCGTGCTCATGAAGACACCCGGTGCAACACTTGGCACATAGTAGGCACCCAAATAAATGCCAGTTTCCCTTCTCCTTTATCCTTTTGTCATCTTGTTCACAGGGGCTGTGTCACCTTCAGCTGGGAGGCTCCCTCCTGACTGCTGTCTCTGAGCATCAGCATGGAGCTTTAACACAAGGCCTTTCCCCACAGCCACTAGTACTTGCAAGGATGTGTTAGCTATGAAAGATGTCCCAGGAGCTGTCCTTGGCGCCCCCACTGAACACAGCTTCAGCACCTCATTGCTCTCTGTTCTACAGCAGCTTTGACAATCCCTAATGTATAATGAATCTTTACAGCCACAGAAGCGGCAGCCTTGGTGAGGATTTCAAAAGCTTTAAGAATCACAGGAAGAAAGTACAGGAAGGCTACAAGGGGCTGTTTGCAAGTTTTGAATGCATCCATGGTGGGCATTCTTTGGAGTTGTTATCCTAGAGCAAAGACTGACAAAAGTTTTTTGTTTGCTTAGGAAAAGGATCAGACGAAATACGTTTAGGTTTTACCAGCAAGCGAGGGCTTAATAATCTATTTCTAGCTAAAGGACAGTGTGATACTAGGATAAATGTGCAGGCATTGTATTGTGCATGTTGTTAACTGGCAACATGAATTGGGTAGTTTTTAAAATTTGTCTTTAGAGCTATATTTCTATGAAATGTTCTGTCCAAAAAGGGTTCCTCAAACAAAAATATTTAGAAGATGGCATATATTACACCAATTTCAAGAACAGTGTATTTTTTTCACATTTTACCATTCCTAAAATAGTAATACATTTTGCTGTAGATAACTTCATAAATACACAGAGAAAGAGTTCCTCTCTTAGTTATATGTACTTTGTATAAACATATATTTATATGAAATCCTACAGAGAGAAATAAAAAACAAGATAGTTAGTGACATAAATTATTTAACCTTGTATCTCCCAAATACGTTAGAACATTTTTTTTCAATACCACTTGCTAATATCCAGTAGATTTAATGTTCCGATGATATTCATCTTGACAAAACTGTTTTTTTTTAATGAGGGGCTTGAGTTCAAATCCAGGTGAATCCAGTCTGTTATGATGGAGCGTGCTTAAAAGGCGACAGGGAGAAGGTAAAACCTGGAGTGGATACGTTAGTGAGAGCCACAATACGACATGATATGTGCAGAACGTAGAGAAACCATAAGGAGGGTGCAGTGCCCACTCAGTAAGAAAACCTTAATCCTAACCCCAGGTTTTCCCTTGTCTAAAGGCATCTGTCTTTGCCCTTATCTTAAAGGGAAGGATGGACGAAAAGGGTCATATAGAGAAGGCTGCCATGAAAAGAAAAAAAAAAAAAAACTCAGCTGGGGAACACAACCCATCTAATGAACCGTAGCTAAGAAAGGCACATGCCAGCTTCTTGCTGCTTCCATGGTCCATTCTCTCGCTTCCTTGGTCAAACCCAACCAGACACCAGAGAATAAGGGAGTCAATGCTAACCAAAAGTCCATCCCCCCAAGAGCACAGGCTGTAGCAAAAGGTGGTGGCCACATGATAAGGCCAATTGGCACACTCAGCTGAGGGCTTACAGAAAATGGGTAGAGTGTCATGAAACCTGCCAGGTGAAAGTCTTCCCAGCTTCTAGCTCCACACTGATTCCAGATTTTGGAAACCTTTCCAAACAGCTTTTCGCCTACTGCCCCAACAGCCTGTGAAGTGGCCCATTGTTTATCCATTAAGAGATGTGTCTCCTATGCTGGAGCTGAAAAATTCACACTGGAACTCAAAGCAGAATTTCAAGAGGCACCTTGGTGCTGTTTCTACCATATCCATTGCAGATGTTCCAGAATGGTCCTCTCCAGGGAAGGACATTTTCTTTAGTGATGTCCTGCTACACTTCTCAGTAGCTAGTACCCCTCGAATCTTCCATGTTTATATAGCACCTTATAGCCACCATCCACTTCACAGAAAGCTCACGGGAATCTCTGGCCTCCTGGAGCTAAATGCTCATTTCCACTGCCAGAGCCCAGCCCTATGGTCTCTGTCCAGTGAGTGCCCATCACCATGATGTTTTGAGCAACAAGAGCATGAAGTTCATGTGGTCAGTCAAGAGAAGGCTCCTGTGCCAACAAAGTGGAGAGATGAAGTGCTAACAGCCCCTCAGAGAGTGATCTCACATAATCAGTGGAAGCACTACAGAGGCAAGTGGCTTCTTTGGCAGTGTCTCACTATGTATGCTGACTGTCCAGGAACTCACTGTGTAGACCAGACTGGCCTTGACATAGATCTATTTGCCTTTGCCTCCCTGGTGCTGGAGTCAGAAGTTTGAATGAACGTCCCCTGCTCAAGCAGTGTCTTTGATTTGAGCTTGAGAAAGGCAAAGATGAGGGGGGGGGGGGGTGGACAACCTGTTGGCCTGAAGAAAAGCCGAGATATCAGCAAGGAGCTTTAAATGAGGGTCCTCGCCTCGCTGTCACCTGTACTTGCTAGGAACTATTAACTGCGCAAGATGTCCCAGGAGGTATCCTTGGTGCCCACTGAAAGCAGCCTTGGCACATTATCAAGCTCTGTTCTCTGGCATCTCTGACAACCCCTGCACACAGTGAGAAGAAAAACAAGCATTTGCAAAAGTGAAACACTTGAGGTCCAATAGAGATCTGCACAACACACGTGTGATTCCATATCCTGGTTAATGGTTCTGAAGTCAGACTGCTTGGTTTCCTGCTGGGTTTGATACACTGGAGCTGAGGGACCTGGGGCTGGTGATTTAACCTCTCTATGAGCTTGTGACTTCATCTATATGTGTGTCACAGGGGGGAAAAATCAACCTTCTCTTCTAGGGCTGTGAATGAAGGTGGTATGGGTCAATCCAAGTGAAGTGCTGATAGCACGGACTGGTACAGAGTATATTCTGGATTTACACGTTATAATGCTACTGCAAGGATGATCCCAAAAGAACCGAGGAGCTGGAGGAGATGGAGGATTGGGGGAGGAGGAAGAAGAGGAGGGAAAGTTGGTGAAATAACTTTCGATACTATCTCCTACGGTATGTCTCCAGTCTTTAATGTATTCGTTCCTCCTGCTCTTCTCTCCCACATGCTGACTGCATGCAACTGATGGAACTGACGGAGTATTGCCTGTGACAAGCTCAGTGATTCCCTGCTCTGTTTCAATTAGGCTGGATTATAAGACTCATGCTTCTTTCGTTTGGCTGTTTTGCCTTCATGTTCACAAACAGTTCCGTCAGTTCCAGAGATCCATCTAGATATAAGAACAAATTTGCCCGACATAGAATGTAGCATGTCCAAATTCCAAGTTCATGTCCATGTAATACCTTGAGATGGGAGACGAGGTCCCTCAGCGCATAGAGAAAGTTCATTACATACCATGGGGCACCTGAGAAGGGAATCCACTGCACACCTGCTGAGCAAGGATACGGTTAACTATCAATGGCAGTTCTAAGAACTCGAGGTTGAAGACTATGCTCTGGGAGGGAGTTTTGAGTTCAGATTGTAAAGTCAGAACTGGTCTCAGCACTTGGCAGCACCAGGGATCCAGGTTTGAATTCTAACTGTGCCACCTGTAGGCTTTCAACACTTGAGACCAGTCCTCTAACCTCTTCTGCACCTAGTCTGTATGACAAGCATGGTGACAGTCACCTCCTTGAAAGGCCCTCATAAGAATTAAATGAGAAAACAGCAGAGAAAACCTCAATACAAAGCAAATCCTAAAGCAAGGAAAGAACAGATAGAGAAACTGACAAAGAACTGCCCTTGCAGGGACTCCTCAGTTCAGAATAAGGGCACAGAAGACATCAGAAGCCCTCCCAGTTCCCAGGATTCCGTCACCCTACAGTGTTTTCTTGTAGAGGAAATGCGAACATGGAGCTTCGGGGTCTTAAGAAAGTTCAGGAAAGTTAGATTATTTTTAGGTTGCAAATCTGCTAAGTGATTTCAGGAGGTGACCACATTTCAGTTCCATTAGTTCATCAGCAATTTCTTAATGAGGCTAATTAGCTCTAAACAGCTCCCACCCCTGCAGGGCTCCGCTGAGAGTTTGGCTGTATGTAAGCCAATGAGCCTATGACCTTTGTTGGTGGTGTGGGGGCCTTGTTTCTGGGCATCGACCTCATCAAACCTTAGTAAGAAAGACCTTTCATGGTTAATAAGGATATGAAGTTGCCCTGGATCCCTGAGATCACCAAATGCTGAGCCTGTTCAACTATATGAGAACTAAATCAAAGGGCAAGCGTTAACAATTGTGTGGAAAGAAAAAAATAAACCCACAGGAAATTTCACTCTGAAACTGTGAGGAGTTTACAGATGATTCCCCCAGTATCCATACTCCTTCACCCGAATATGAACTGAATATGTTTGTTTCAATTCACATTTAGTGATACCAAGCAAGAGACACCAACCAACTAGACATGATTTCCTAAGTTTTTTTTTTTTTTTTCTAGATCACAGACCTAGGTCTGTATCTATAGTAGCAAATGCCCTATTTCTTCAGCATCTTTTTTAGGGACCTCAGGATGGAACATCACATAGGTGTTCCATGATCCATCCATGGATTGTTCAAGGTGGTGCTTGATGTAGAATCCTGGCGTTAGGCTGCTAAAACAGTAGCTGTAATGACAGCTCACATGTATCCAGTCTCACTGTTATTCCCTTACTTTATTTCACGCTTTCACGCCATCATCTCGTTCCCATTCATCTTTTACATGGTAGAAAGCTAAGACTCTGGAGGGGCCTAAGAAACCAGTCCAGGGTCCCACAGTTTTTCAGCGGCAGAAAGGTAGAAAAGTCTCACACTCTGCTCCCACCACCAAGGGAAACTGATATATCATCTTGATGTCTATGCTTGAAAAACCATAATCATGAAATCACAGACTCTAAAGAAAATAGTTCCTTCTCCGCGAGGCACCAGAGCCGTGGGGAGAATGCAGGTCCTCAGGAATCAAAGTCCAAATTTTTACCCTTAGTTCACATTTCCATGAGGACCCAACATATCCCCATGGGCTGCTGATTCCTCAACTGACAAGAAAAGACTGGGTTAGAAGTAGCTCTTAAACAACTCCCCTTGCCCCAACCCTGGTACCGCCATTCTACCATTTGACTCTGTACCAATATAGGAGAAGCAAACACCATCTTTTTAAATAAAAGGAAAGAGCCAGGTGCTAATTTGGGCTTCTGTCAGTTTTGCAGCTCTTGGAAGAAAAAATGAATTTGTTTGGGTTTGGTTTGGTTAGGATTCAGAGTTTTACAAAGAGAAATGTAAGCAGCTAATTTATCATCTTTCTTCTTTGAATGAGGTCTAAATTCACAAGGCAGAATCAGGATTATAATTTGGTGTTGACAGCTGAGTGAACTCAGGCTCAGAGAAGTGAAGTGACTCACTCGGGAGCATAGAGCAATTCGGTCCCAGGGATCATGAAGAATAACTGTGTCTCGTTTCAAAGGCCGATCTAAACTGAGTGATGGCAGAGGACAGTCACAACTGTACTCAGGAAGCATCCGTGAAGACACTTTAGTGATGACACTTAGAGGAAGAAAATGATACTTTCAAACGCTGGTGCTGGCACACATCTGAGACAATGCTACCTTTCAGCTAAAGGTTAATGAAAATAAAGACATGATGTTTTCTTTCTCTAGTGCCAACATCTACTCAGTGTGGTCTGTGAATTATCCATTATCTAGAGCAAGCCTCAGAAATGTCCATTGGGTTCCTTGCCATCAGGTAGTAATGTAAGGTCTCATGGATGGACAATTGGCCAAGTCCACATGGGTACCCAAGGCTTTACCTGCGGCTCATCAACAGGTACAAAGCCACAGGACTCTATCAAGCCATGTGAGAGACAAGCAGGAGCTCATATGCACATTATTTGAGTGCTAGGAAGGAGGGGAAATTACATGGCAGTGACCCTCATAGGTATTCTCATTCCAGCAGAAGCAAGAGCCTAGATTTGAGCCTAGATTTTCAGGCAACCGAACAGCACTCAAACAGCCTATCTAAGCTGTCCCAATAATTGGCACATAGCCCAAAACATCTCACTTCCTCTGGTCCATGGTTTCTCTACAGTAGCAATTTTGACTTGGAGGGCAGGATAACTGTGCTCTAAAATCTTTTTTTCCTGTGTACCATTCAGTACTTCCCAACCCTAGCCCCTACCAGAGATGCAAGTGGCACTTCTAATTGTGATAGCCAACACTGCCCCCAAGCACCACTACGTATCAGCTGCATGTCACTAACAGGCAGGAATAGAGGTGGAATTACCCCTGGTTAAGAACACTAATTTTGGCCCCCACATTGTTGGAATTCACTATCTAAACTGCTATATCTAGAATGTTCAGAACAACTCAGAAAAAAGAACAAGACCCCAGAAGCTACATTTATAATACATGATCCTTTTAGAACTGAAAGATGAGACTATGATGTTTTAACACATCTGTCCCTAAACTTCCCTCCACCTTTGTCCATTTTGCTGTGTGTTCTGTGGGGTGTGAGAGAAGTCTGGGCCAGTCACACCATGATGGGAAACCCTCCTGGAGCCAAACATTCATCATTTCATTGGCAGTGAAAGGAAGTCAACAGGAACTGAAGGGATTCCCAGCCCCATCGGATCAAGGCACACAAGAGAGTGGAGAGTGAAAGCACCCCCCTTCAGGAGGGATACAGAGTAGTGATGTGCTTCTGCCATAACCACAATCAGCCTCATGTTGTCTCACCAGCAGACTTGGTTCTCCAAGCAACTCAACCTTGATTCAGGTGTTCATCTAGATAACACATTTGGTCATTTCCTTACAGTGTGAACAACAGAAAAGGAAAAACAAAACCAGTTTAAGAGATGGTCATGAAGACAGATTCCATTTTATGTTCCATTTATATGTTCTAGGACAGCTTTTAAAGCAAAATGAAGCAGGCATCCTGGCTTCAGGACATGTGAAGGCTTTCGTGCATCCTGCATCTTTTCCTTGGGCTGGAGATGCAGGACACAGTGTTTCTCACTCAGTCCTTTCTCCACTGAGTATATCTAGGAACTAAGGTATTGCCTGCTGTCCAGACTTCATAGAAAATGCTCTCCGTCCTTTCTTGGTCTCAGTTTCTTCATACATGCAATGGGGCAGTAAGCTCCCACTCACTGACCTTCCAGAGAAAGGAGAAATGAGAAAACACTTGAGAAAGTGCTCTGTAAACCCTGAAGAGTTATAAAAGTTTAAGAGGTCATTATTAATGCATAATCATTAATAATTTACTACTAATAAAACTTTCTCTGCCTTGCTGAGATGGTAAGTTGATGAATATGATCATTGAAACAGCCAAGGTCCCAAGAGGGTGAAGGGTTTGCTCAAGGTCACACACTAGACCTGGAGTCATGGTGCGTGGTGATTGAGATGACAGGCATGGCAGCAGTTCCTGCCATAGGAAAGTGTTCTCTACAGCATCAGCTCTTTTCATTGTTGGGATGGCTGTGATCAGGATTTTCATAACCAACAAGGAGACAGGAAATCAGCGAGTAGTACAAGCCACGCCAGAGTTGAGAAACAATAAGGAAAATATGCTAGATAAGGAGGTGAACAGGGCCTGAGTGCTTGTAGAGGCGACTTGACTTTTTGAGCTTTTGGTCTGCAGAATATAAAATGTGATTTTTTTTTTATATAACAGTCCACTTCCGCAGTTGTTGGGTGGATCAGGATATCCCATGAAGCATTAGGATTGGTGAAGCAGTGTGGGAGAAGAGGTAATTCAGTTGGGAAACTGTGATGTGCACAGCTTTGTGGCACACACAGCAAAGATGCTGCTATGACGGGAAGATCCTTTCACAGAGGAGGGAGGAGGATGGTCCCACACATCTGGGTGGAACACGAAGATGACCATAGAGAGTACCATTGACCAAAGTAACCCCAAACGTAGAGTTTCTAGAATTCTGAGTAAGTCATTTTAAAGGGCTCCCTGGGAGGGGTGAAGCATGTACTGACCACCTCTTATCCTACCTGTAAACAGGTATCCCACCTTAAATCAGGTAGGATCCAGGACTGTGGGAAGAGCACAAGAAAGGGATGTTTTGGTGCCTGAAGACAGACTTCCTTAGGCAATGAGAGAAAACATTGGAGTTCATTGTAGTAGGAGGTGCAGGCCTGCTTTTCGTCTTGTTGCCCAGCTAGCTTAACCCCCAAAATAGCCACACAGAAATTGTATTCATTAAATTACTATCTGGCCCATTATCTCTAGCCTCTTATTGGCTAACTCTCACATCTTAATTCAACCCAATTCTAATAATCTGTATGTTACCATGAGGTCGTGGCTTACCGGGAAAGACTCAGCATGTCTGACCTGGCAGCTCCATAGCGGCTCTCTGTCTCTGCTTTCTTTCTCCCAGAATTCAGTTCTGTCTCCCTGCCTATCTAAGTTCTGCTCTATCAAAAGGCCAAGGCGGTTTCTTTATTCAACCAATGAAAGCAACACAAATACAGAAGGACCTCCTACACCAGTTCATATTTTACACAACAGGATAGTGAAGAGTGCAGATCATTAATCATTTTTCTTGCCAGCTGCCTTCTCACCTACCCAGTTCTTGAATTCCTCACGAGCACTGCTCTCGAGTCTTGATGTAAGATCTCAACATCATTTGTCATCTTAACCAATATTGCACTAATAACTGCCTACCACCCAGGAGAAGAAGAACTCACTAGTTCTGACTCCTAGTACCTGACTGTTTCTGTGGTGTAATGCTCCCAGTATAAGCCAAGAAGTGATGATGCTGAAGCTGCATGTGGGGAGAGAAACATGGTAGCAATTAGACAGTGTCTTCCATGCAGATATAATAGCATAACTAATCTCCAGAGCAGAGATAATAATAAAATGTAGCAAAAGGATGAAGTCTGAGGAGGCATCGCCATTGTTTTTCATAATGTTAAATTTACTTAATCATAAGTTGATTCAATTGAATTTTTAAAGATGGTATATTTAGCAACTGTCTTACAAATAATTCTTTACAAATAGTAATGAGTACTACGGAGCTTCTCTGGGTGGGACTTTGTGTGGCAGTCACTATGTTGACCATACCATTACCTTTCAAGTCAAGGACACCAGGAGTACACACATATGAAGTTGAGCGAGTTTGTTTATTGCCCCCTGCAGTGAGGGAAATGACATGCCAGGGAGTGCCACAGACACCTCAACAGGACTTATCCTAAAGATAAGTCTGCAACTTGATACAGGAACTCTGGAGGCCAACTGAGAAAAAGAGGGCTCTACACAGTATGCTGTCAGGAAGGAGGTGGCTCTGAATGAGCACCCTGCAGATTTCCCCTACATAGCTGGAGGGATGAGACAAACTCGATGTTTCCATTGAACAGTGAAGAGCTAAGTCAGAGAGCAGGGGTCTGACTGTGTCTATAGCTTCTACATGTTCCTGTATTTTTATTAGGAGAGCAGGCTTAGATTTTTTGTTTTGTTTTGTGTTTTGTTTTGTTTTTTTTAATTAATTAACTTTTTTAAAAAAGACAACTTTTCTCATTTTACATACTAATCCCAGTTGAGGCAGGACCAAGGCTCTCCCCACTATATCCAGGCTGAGCAAGGTATCCCTCCAAATAAAATGGGTTCCAAAAAGGCAGTTCAAGCAGTAGGGATAAATCCTGGTCTTATTATCAGTGGCCCCACAGTCTGCCTCAGCCACACAACCGTCACCCACATTCAGAGGGCCTAGTTTGGTCCTATGCTGGTTATCCCCACTTTCAATCCAGAGTCAGTGAGCTCCCATTAGTTCAGGTCAGCTGTTTCAGTGGGTATCCCCATCACGGTCTTGACCCCTTTGCTCATATTATCTCTCCTCCCTCTTCTTGACTAAACTTTGGGAGTTCAGCTCACTGCTCCGCTGTGGATCTCTGCATCTGCTTCCATCAGACACTGGATGAAGGTTCAGTCAATCTTAAAATGACATTTAAGATTGTTGTCAATCTGACTAGAAGGCAAGGCCAGTTCAGGCCCTCTCCACAATTGCTTAGGATCTTAGCTGGGGTCATCATAACATAGTTTTGTCTAGGGTTGTCTGAGAAAGTGTCTCTCTTCACTGGGAGCTGACCAACTTTGGCTGAAAGACAGGGCCAGTTCTCAGCCTCAGCAACTCTTCTCTTTCTCAAAGTGGATTTCCACTTCTGGTTTATGTCCCTGTATCAGCTAGTCCTTGTTTTGTTTTGTTTTGTTTTGTTTTGTTTTGTTTTGTTTAATTAATGTCTTCCATAATGGTCAGCTTTCTAAATCACAGACACAGTCATCTCATAGCTCAGCCTAAAACACTCCATATAGGGTTCTTTGTTACTCAAGTCAGGTGGAAGTCCCCCATGCTTCTGAAGTCCAGACTCAGCAGCAACTTGAGGAGCATCTTTGGTAGTGTTCACTTTGATGTCCTCCAGCCCTTCTGTAGGCCACTTTTCATCGCTGTGTCTCTGCCTACATTGTTTTCTTGGCTGGGAATTTCAGCCCCCTCCCTTCTACCCTTCCACCTCTTCCTGACCCCAGATAGAATATGCACATCATGCAAAGCCCTTCTCTACTGCCACCTCCTACAGGAAGCCTTCTTTGTCTTCCACCCCCATTCCCACAGTGTAATAATGTTTTTTGGTGCTCCTTCCCTGCAAAAGCATATTAATAGATTAAGTCAATAGACATTTAATGACTGCTTTGTTTTATAGGCTTTGATCAAAGGCTCTAACAAGAAATGGGCAAACATGGCCCATGTGCTCTGGAATTTTATATTCTAATGAAAGTAAGGGAGTAGTAATTTGTTTAAAATTATGACATAAGGCATACAACCAATATTCACAAAAGACTTCGTGTAGATCTAAGACAGAGCTCTCTGAAGATAATTAGGTGACTATTTTGGCCTGAGCCTCTCTGAATAGGTGATCATCTAAGGCTGAAATATGAATGACAAGAGTTCTTCCTCCACACTATAGCCCCACTACCTGATTATGGATTCATTTCCTTTATGAGACTTTCAGATTCAGGGGGCACTGGGTAGGTACTAACCTACTGTCACACTTAACCAGATTTAGATGTCTAAATATTTGAGCTTGTTGTCATTTCTCATTGCAGGCAATTTTTTATGTTTTATTGATTTTTATTGAGCTTTACATTTTTCTCTGCTCCCCTCCCTGCCTCTCCCCTCCCCTTCAACCCTCTTCCAAGGTCTCCATGCTCCCAATTTACTCAGGAGATCTTGTCTTTTTCTACTACCTATGTAGATTAGATCTATGTAAGTCTCTCTTAGTATCCTCATTGTTGTCTATTTCTATGGGATTGTGATTTGTAGGCTGGTTTTCTTTGTTTTATGTTTAAAAACCACTTATGAGTGAGTACATATGATAATTGTCTTTCTGGGTCTGGGTTATCTCACTCAAAATGATGTTTTCTAGCTCCATCCATTTGCCTGCAAAATTAAAGATGTCATTTTTTTCTGCCATGTAGTACTCCATTGTGTAGATGTACCACATTTTCCTTATCCATTCTTTGGTCAAGGGACATTTAGGTTGTTTCCAGGTTCTGGCTATGACAAACAATGTTGCTATAAACATAGTTGAGCACATGTCCTGTGGCACGATTGAGCACCTTTTGGATATATACCCAAAAGTGGCATTACTGGGTCTTGACTGAACCAGCTACCTAGGCCAAAGCATGCCTGAGAAAGCGAGGTCCACAGGAGTGGGAACAGATCCAGATCAGGTTCATTTGAGAAGGCAGGACTGAGCCAGCAACCTGGGCCAGAGCAGACCTGAGACAGCGAACTCCATAGGAGCATGTACAGGGGAGCAACCACTGAGTGAGTGGGCCAGAGGCAGGCAAAATTTGAACCAACTCACTGGACTAGATTTTGTTTGCCGTGAGGGAAGTGACAACCACACCCAACCCAGCCGCATAATCATGGACCCCTTGTGGTCTCCCCACTGTTTTGAGCTGCTCAGTGATCCGAAGCCCAAACCTCATTCACTTTAGCAAGCTATAGAGGCTCTGGTCCTGAAGGCTTGGCCAGACACTGGAGAGCATCAAGCCTGCAGCAGCTACAGCCTGTATCGCTGATGGTCCTCAGTACCAAATGCTACTGAACCGCAACTGCATGCAGTGAGAAGGCTGTGTTTGTAAAGGCCAGAAAGGCCTTAATTTAAATTCTGGCTCTGACACTGTCATTCTGTAGGGCATTCAACAAATCATTTAACCTTTCTGAATCTGTTTTTCACATCTGTTCAGTGGGCAAGCTTCCTTGAGATAAAAGACTAGTTTTTAGGCATAATTTGCATTTGACCGTACAGACTATAACTGATCTCTGTAACCCAATTTTTTTTAAAGTGCCTGACATATAAGTATTTATAAATGTTTATAAACTAAATTAATGGGGTGATGATCAGAAGTGTTTATGAGATAAACGCTTTCATGAATCTAATAGATAATAGGTCAAAATAAACTGTTATTCTTACTCTAGCTTCAGTTTTTCCCTATTGCTTTTTGTCTCATTTATTTATCTATTTATTTATATTCATTGGTTTTGGTTGTTTTTAGAGAGTATCTCACTATGTAGCCTTGGCTGGTCTAGAACTTTCAATGTCAATCAGACTGGCTTTGAACGCAATGATTTGCCCACCTTTGTTTCCCATGTGCTGAGGTTAAAGGCATATGCCACCTTGCCCGGCTCGTCCCTTCTATTTGAAGTGTTGTGTCTTTATTTTTTCTACATAGAAAGTAGTCACAAGTCCTGGCAATAATGTTAGAGCTGATAAACCTCAGTTAATTGGTTTAATGATACAATGTTTTCAGTATTAGTAACAGCTTTTAAAACAACCTCTTTTCTATTGCTATGAAATAACACCAAGACCAAGGCAACTTATAAAAGGAAGCAATTAATTGCACTTACAGTTCCAGAGGGTTGGAGTCCCTGATGGCAGACCAAAGGCATGATGGCAGGAACACCTGTGAGTTCACATGGGCAACAATAAGCAGGAGACAGAGAGCACACTGGGAATAGCATGAGTCTTTTGAAATGTCAAAGCCTGCCACCAGCGACACATCTCCAATAAGATCACACCTCCTAATCCTTCCCAACACTAGGGACCAAGTATTCATACATATGAGCCTATGGGGCAGGGGAGGGAGTGGCATTTTCACTCAAACCACCACAAAGGGGAACTCAGAAGCTTTGAAAGATGCCTTGAGGACACTGGAAATAACTTTTTATGGCTCTAATGATGTCATTTTAAAAATTATTAATTCAGTGCAGAGTCATTAAAAATTTTGGAAAATGCAGAACAGGACGAAGAATAACATAGCCTAGCTCTACCTGAACATGGCACTGTTGATGGTTGAGTAGATTTTTATTTTATAATTTTGGCTAGTTGAAACATGCAATATGGACAAACTTGTTTGTTTTTCCCAATTACCATGACATAAGCCCTTTTCAAGCTACTGTCTGGCTTTAGTGGTTGCATTATATTCCACCCAGCAGAAGTGTCATCCTTGACCCCAGCACTTGCTATCATCAGAAGCATTTACTTCTATTAGTCTGCTTTGGAAATAACACTGCCATAAGCGTTAGTGTGGATGAAGATTCTTCTCCTAAACAAAATAAATTCAACACTTCAAAATACGGCAGTACAGAAGCATGTCTGAAATCGCCTCCGGAACATTTGGATAGTAAAAAAGTAATGATAATGCTACACATCGCATCAATTTTTTGTTTTGTTTTGTTTCATTTTGAATCCCATATTCAAGGTCTCTTGGTGCAGGCTGGAACATTGGAGGGAGACTTCAGAAGTTAATTGGGAAATAACAAGTAAGCTAAGTAAATGGTCTAATCTAAACCCATTAGATAAGCGTTCACTGAGACACAAAATCTTGATGACTGTAATTAACACATTTATAAATTCTCCAAGAAACAAAGTTTCCCATTTATTGACTGAAAACCAGCAGCTTTTTCAACCAGAGCGTATGGCCAAGCTGACATGTTCCCCGGGCTGTGGGACACATCAGCATATCTTCTGAACCTCCTATTCTTCAACTTGGTCTGGCCTTTCCTACACCTTGCAGGAGAAGCAGGTGGGAACTTACAGAAATATTTTTCCATTCATTAAATGTATTGAGAGATAACTTATATTCAGAAATATTCAGTATCATGAGATGATAGCTTGGGGTACATGTTTATGTCCCCATGTTACCTCTCTCCATACAAAGACATTCAACATTTCCACCTCCTTGAGAGAGGGACTGCCTCATGTAGTCTTTGTTCAGATCACCATCCTTTCTTGCCCAGTTTTGAACTTCTGAACTTCATATAAGCCAAATTGCTGTTTGATTCCCTTCCTTTCTTTCTTTCTTCCTTTCTTTCTTTCTTTCTTTCTTTGTTCCTTTCTTTCTCTCTCTTTCTTTCCTTCTTTTTTTTTCTTTTCTTTTGTTTTCTGTTCTTTTTGTTATCTGACTTTTCTCCATCATTATTTACATTAGGATTTATGAAGCAGCATTTCATGCATGTTCTTTTTCATTCCTGCATAATGACTTCCATTGTAGCTATACCACAATGCTCTTATCCATCCTACCACTGATGGACGTCATTTCTACTTCATGGCTATTATGAATAAAATGGCTACAGATGTGATATCGTTTCATAAACAACAAATGTAACTTGTTAAGTGTTTGGCAAGAGCACTACTGAGAACCTGAGTCGTGTTGATTTTATGGAAATCATTTCATGTCTCTGGTTCCTCATTCCCTCAAAACTAAAATGAATGAGGATTTGACTTTTTGACTAGTTCAGCTTCCTTTCCTATCAAACAAAGCATTTGAATATAGTAGTGCTCAGGGTCTCTTGCAGTTACAAATCCATAGCTCAAAAGACGTGAATTTGGAGCACATGCTAAAGTCAGCTCTCATTTTCCACAAGGAAAAATCCCAGTGTTCTGGGTGTAACTGTTTTTCCTAAAGGCCATGAATCAAAAAAGGTACTTGGAGGTAAAAGACACTGACTTAAATCTCAGCTGACTCCTTAGACATCTAAGGAATACTGAGACTTGAATTGCACTTCCCCAACCCTTTGCACAAGCCCTACTCTTTAGCTTCCTCTGACAAGACCACACTCAGGGAGACTCATACAGTCATGCTGAATCTAGTACCACCCACCCACATCAACACAATGACTGCTGTGGGAAAGAGGATCTGCGGTTGATTCCTGGATGCTATATATCACTCTTTACTAATATTCATTATTATCACATGTTGTGTCCTGTAGGCTGAGAGAATCAAACCACAGGTGGGTTCATTTACATAACACGAAGTTACACGCTCCTCCTTTGTGCACTCAATCATGCTACTTGCCCAGGAGATTCAAATACACAGCGTGGTCTTAGCCCTTGAAGAAATGTATCACTCGGCGCAACAAACATGTATTTCCTGAACACCTGTTCTTGCACCAGGCATAGTGCCAGATGCTAGGAATAGAAAGATAAGTAGCACATAATTCTTTTTGCCTTTCTCTGTTTTATTTGTTTTCCTTTCATTTTCTTGTTTGCTGAGGGTCTCCTTTTCCCAAGGAAACCCACCCTAAACAGTTGATAGCCCACAGAAGAGCGAACAGATTGTTAACAGCCCTATGCAACTAGTTGTTCAATGAAAGTGTGAATAAAGCCCAAGAGAGCTGAAGCAGGGGCACTGAGATGGCTATTCTTGGATGCCAACTTGGCTATATCTGGAAAGAACCACAGTCCAGAAATGAAGGGCATCCCTGTGAGAGGTTCTGCTTGGTTTAAAGTGGGTGAATCCACTTCTAGTCCAGACCTCGGGGTAGGAAGACACACCTGTGGTCCAGATCTTGAAGTGGGAAGACACACATTTAGTCTGGGCCATACCTTCTTCTGGAAGCCTACATAAGAACAAGGAAGAAGGAAGCTGTTGCTTTCTGCCTGCTTGCCCTCCCCTTGCTAGCACATCCACTCCTTCGCTGGCATTGGTGGCTACTTCTGGATTCCAGCATACACAGAGGACCAGCTGAGACACCCAGCCTTGTGGGACTAATGCTAGACTCTCGAACTTTCGGTTCACAGCTAGCCATTGTTGGATTAGCTGGACTGTAGCCTGTAATTCATTGAAATAAATTCCCTCCCTCTGTATATTCATGATAGAGAGAGATGAATTCCATAAGTTCTGTGACTCTAGAGAACCCTAACCAATACAGACACTTAGAAGGCCTTCCACGGTAGTCCTCTCACTGGGATAAAGGATAAACAAACACAGGGAGAAGCTAGATTCTAACTGGCCTTTCTGCTTCTCTTTTTGGCTCCTCCAACCTTGTCTCCATAAAATTACTAGAAATCCTCTTTAAGTGAGGATCAGAGTTTGCTGTGGTCGAACACAAGCACCCTCGGTGATTTCTTTTGCTCTTGGAAGCAAACAAATTTTTTACTGTATTACAAATCCCTGCGACTCCCAGACCCTGCTGCCAGCTCGATTCTCACCTCTCATTATGTACACAGTTCCCTTTCTGCTCCTAGACCAGGTTACATTCTTACCCCGCCGCCCCCTCCCCCTCCTCCCCGCAGCTTCTTCTCTTCCTCTTCCCTTCATGTAGAGAGACCCTTCTCACACCTTTTGTTCCTGATTCATTATAAGCCTTCCAATGTAATTCAACCATCCCTTCTGTCATTCAGGGTCTTCAGCCTGCACGTTCAACTCCCAGAGGAATGAAGTCTCAAAGGGAAAATCTATAGAATATGGGTCAGTGTGTAAGAGCTGAGGTATAACTACCAAGGGGAAAGAGAGGTTGGGAGTGACAGAAATATTCTAAAACCGAACGGTGGTGATGGTTGAACGATGCTGTAGTTGACTGACAATGGGTGAGATTTCTATGTAAATTATACTTCTATAAGTTGCTTTTACTCTTTTTCTGAAAAAGTTTTGAAAGACCCCTACACTTGAGACCATACGCCTTCCCACTTCCAGTGCAATTAATCTGAGCATGGAGTCTAAATGCTCATGTATTTTAAGTTCTTCAGCCAGTTCTGACAAGGAAACATGCTTCAGAACCACTGCTGTCTTCCTTGCCTTTCCAGCATTGTAATTGTCTTTTTTTTTTTACTAATTGTGTGTTCTGCTATTGTCCCTCCTATGCACCTTAATGAGAAATTTAAAAGGAAACACTTGCCTAGTATCGCCCCTGAATCTCAAGTATCAAGCCCTCTGTCTGTAGCTCCTTAGAATGTGTTTTAAAATAAATGACTACCTGCCACAGCGATGAACATAGCTAGAAATAAAATATTTCTGCCAAAATCATTCAGTAGTTATAAAAGGATTACTCCTGGGTTCAGAAAAACAGCTTCACCATCCTAAAAAGATCTCAGGTACCAGAAACACAAGTGTCCAGCCACAACAAAAAATTGAGAGGTCAGAGAAAACCCTGGCCCTCCCTGTCCTATCCATCCTCCATTCCTGTGGTGGGCAGGAAAATTTGCAGCTGAGGAATTTAAGACCATGTATGACAAAAGCCCAGAGGGTTAAAGAAAGTGCTATATACCTATGCAAGTCCATATGGCTGCTTTTGAATATACTAAAATACAGCAACAAATGTAGGTTAATATATGTTATTATATGATATAAATAGCATCATATGCGCATGTAGAGTTAGTAAAGACACATGTTGCGTTAGTAAATGTCGGCTGGGAGTGTTCAGGTTTTCCTTCCCCCATTCCCTGTGGGTCATTTTAAAAACGTTCCTCCCAGGAAAATAAGTTTTTTCTTTTTCTCTCTGGTGCCCCATCTAAGTTGGAAGAGGAAAGCTAGGAACAAAGGCCAAGTCCCTGAAGACTGGGAGGGCAGAGGGAAATAGAATCAAGTTAATGGAATGTCTAACTTCAGGTCAAAAGTTGCCCATGAGTTGGAGTAGAGGGAAGTCCCTCAGGATTTATGGGCAACTAATGGTGACTGGAAGAGGTGGGCACATGTCCTTCAATGGTAGAGTCACTGTACTAGTTGGTCAGGGGGAGATCTTCAAGGACAGAATCGGGCAAGAGACAATAATGGGAGATGAAGATGAGCAAAGCATACTACAAAAATGTCATATTGAACCAATTGCTACATATAATTAATATGTGTTAATGAAAAGCATTTTAACTTTTTTAGTTTTAAATATGTTTTATTAATTGTGTGAAAATTTCACAGTTTATGTAATCAATGTATTTTGGTCATATTCACCCCCCTCCTCTCTCTGACTCCTTCAAGATCCACCTCATACCCCTATCCAATCTCAACTTCATGTCCTCTTTTGGTTTCTAATAACCACTGAATCCAATTTATGCTGCCCATATAAGCATGGTGTGGGGCCACCTCCCAGAGTATACATGAGATGGGGGGGACACAGATGGCCCAGTGGATAGGAGTGGAGTCCAGGGCTGGGACTATCTCTGGAGAAAGCATAGGAGAAGCGAGATGAAGCTAGAACTCAACCAGGGAGTGCCGCCTTTCTCTTCGGAATGTGTAATTCCCAAAGGACATGCCTCACTCCAAGTTCCTGACTGGCTGTGTCCTTCCATACTACCAGTGACTTCTCAGTCTGGAACATCAGAGCAGGCATGCAAGGGCTGCCAGCAACAAAAGGATCTCCTGTGCAAAGTTAAGGAATTCACTCCAGCGTGTTGTATTTTGCAAGGCGTCTACAACAGATAGAGGCTGTAACTTTCAATTGGTTGTTATTGAATCAAATGTGCTGTTCTATAGCAGAGTCATGGGTCCGTTTTATTACCACACCATGTATTCTAAGTGTTCGTAAACTAATAATTTATGATTTAAACCTGGACCAGGCCAAGTTAAAGGTCAAGAAGAGATCAGGGAAAGCTGCAGGGACTCCATTAGCTTTTGTAAAAGAGTCTTGCTTAGTACGGCAGTTGTAACAGCTGTCGAAACTATCAGCAATGGAGTAGCCTACCCTCTGTAAATCACACTTGCTCCTTACGAAAAATATTATGAGAAGCTCTGAGTTATAGCTTCATGACAAATCACATTTTTGTGTTTATAGCCGAGTTTAATGAGCACGTACTGTGAATATCCAGTGTGTGCTATAGGAAGCAAGCCCCATGCCCTCTTTAAAGATGAGCAAATTATTCGTGGCTTCTGTCCAAGTATGATGGTGAAGATAAACAGTCTGGCAAAGGATGCCTTCATGTCAGAAAGGACTTGAACTCTTATGAGAGCCCAGGGGACATTATTAACTGGATTGTGATTACGAAACTGCGTACTGACATCTGTTGCAGCGAGGACTTGTACCATTCCCAGGACCACAGAATGTAGCCTGGACTGCTCCCTAACTGTCTGGCTCTTCCTCCACAGGGACAGTGGCCATGGCTCTGAGGCAAATCGTTTTCTCTGGCCCCCGCCAGAACTTCTATATGTATAGAAAGCCTATGAAAGAGATATGTTCACTGTGGCATGTATGTAATGGAGCTTAGACTGTAATGCTTATGCCTCTTGTGGCTTCTGTAAGTACTTCCAAGGATGCCCTGGCCTGACTCAACACATGAGCCAGATGCTCCAAATGCTTGTAAAACTTCCGTTGCCAGAAGTACGATTGACTGACCTCACGTGGCAGATGTTGGCATCCAGGAGTTGACATTTTTGCTTTTCACCTTCAGATCCATTTCTAGAACTTGGCGCTTCTGAATATGATTAAGATTGGTGGCGCATTGAGAAAACAAAAGACTGAGGACGAGGTCTGTAGCTCAGAGGAAGAGAGCACTTACCTAGAAGGCATAAAGACTATTTGAAAACAGCGTAGGAAAGACTAATCTAGCAGTGAGCATCTTTCTGAATGTTTATAAGGACAAACTCATGCGTTCCTTACAGCTCCCTATGAGAGCACACTGCCAGTAAGTCTCTAAGAGCTAAGCATAGCATCTCATTCAGGAGACTTCACAGGCCTGCATAGTAGAGTTGCCCAATATAAATAATAAACCAAACACAATGGGAGGAAACACTCTTATCATCATCTTGTCTTTTTATTCTCTAACAAACGGGGAAATGGTTGATCCCGTACAGTCCAGTTACTTACTGCTCTCTCCGTGGAGAAAGTTAAAAACATGAGGAAAGTAAATTTAATTAGTTCCACGGTAATTATTGTCTGACTAAATTATACTTTAAAATTTAATATACCAATCACCACCTAATCAGCAAAGTGAGTCGCAGAGGGTAGCCTTGTGCTCCTCAGCTAATAAAATTCGGCTAGTAAGCATCACATAAATTCTACTATTCTTTTTTTTGTTCTCTTTTTTTTATTAGATTTAAAAAAAAAAAACACCAATCCAAGTTTCCACTTCCTCCCCTCCTCCCATTTCCTCCAAACACCCTCCCACCCCATCCCCATCCAGTCCTCAAAGAGGGTAAGGCACATTGCTTTAGGGAAAGTCCAAGGTCCTCCCTACTATATCTAGGTTGAGCAAGGTATCCATCCAAAGAGAATAGTTTCCCAAAAAGCCAACACATGCAGTAGGGATAAATCCTGGTGTCATTGCCAGTGGTTCCTCTGTCTGCCCCAGCCAAGTAACTGTCAACCACATTCAGAGGGACTAGTTTGGTCCTATGCTTGTTCCTTCCCAGTCCAGCTGGAATGGTGAGCTTCCACTAGCTCAGGTAGACTGTTCCAGTGGGTGAATCCATCATGGTCTTGACCTCTTTGCTCATTCCTTCCACTCTTGAGCTGGAGTTTGGGAGCTCAGCCCATTGCTCCAATGCAGGTCTCTGCCTCTGTATCTATCAGTTGCTGGATGAAGGCTCTATGGTATTCAAGATATTCATCAGCCTTGACAGGGCAAGTCAAGATCAGGTCCCCTCTCCTCTATTGCTTAGGGTTTCCTGTGAGGACCTGTTGGATACAGCATTCCAGCTTCACCAACTCTGCAGGACCAAAACTCTACACCCGCACTTTTCTAAACAGTTCCCAGCCAGACTTCTCCAATTGCTTACAGATCAGAGGAGTAAATAGGGTCCAGTTTCTGGAAAACTTCCATGGGATGTCAGGGATGAGAAGAAGAAAACCAGCTTGTGGTGCGTTAAGCTAATTCCCCCAGTTAAAGCCGAAATAACCTGTGAGTCCTATAGCCAAAAGGCTGTCTAGGGTGGGCTGGTAGTATGGTGAGATTCCTATTGTTTATTACTCTGCACAGAACATTAACAAGGTCACTGTTTCATTGCTCTTGACGGAGACTCAGACACTTGGATACAGAGAGCCTTAGCAGGGCCCAGGAAGGAGCACTGGCTTGGTTCATGGAAGCAGGCACAGGTTACAGAGTTGAATGTTGACAGATATCATGTCCTATTGGACATGGATCAGGCCAGCATAGTTCCTTGCTGCCTGCAGCTGTCAGTGTCATCTGTGCACGAGCTGGAGGTGGGGATGCTCTGCGGATGCCCTTCACCATCTGCCTCTCGGACTGAATCCAGGCTCAGCAACCCACTCTCACTTTAGCCTTAATCCCCAGATGTTCTGTGGCCCAAATATGGGAAGCATTCTTTTTTTTTTTTAATGTAAGGCACAAATCCTCCAAGCAGAGTTCGCAAAGTACATTATACCCGGTACGAAGGCAATAGCCTAGAAAGAAAATTTCTCACGTGGGAAGTGTCTTACTTCTAGAAGCCAGAGATTGACTCTTCCAGGCTTTAGGGAGGATCACCTCAGTTAAAATATGCAAAGCTCCTTTGAACCACACAAAGCATAAAGTGAACTCTACACAAGTTATCACTTGATATCATCATTCCCATTTTGCACATAAGAAAATGAAACTTATAAGGTTCAGTAAATCGCCCACTGTCCGCTGATGAGGAACAGAGCCAGGATTGAAATCAGGCCTGCCTCATTCCTGGTCTTTTCCTTTTAGGAGGCGGGCTCCTTAAAATAAGTGTAAGGAAATGAGAATGATAGGAGTCAGAACTCACCTTAATCCCTGCCCGAGTTGAAGGCCGTGTTGTAACACTGTTTCTGACTGACGCACAGCCCCAAGACCCTTCCCATGTGATGTGCGGAGCAGTCACTGCCCGTGCATCGGCACTTGCCATCTGTAAGCCGTGACTCAAGTGCCTAGGCATCCAGACCCTATGGACCATACCTTGCAATCTGGTTCCTCATGAAGCTTCACCACTGTTTCCTGAGCAATTTCTTCAATGGAAACCAGAAGGTCCATGTGCTTCAGACATAACCCCCTCAGTGCACCATGTCTGGGCCTCAGCATATCTGTACCAGACTGTGTTCATGCAGAAAGAGCTGTCTTACACTACAAGGCCTCTTATTTTTCTATGCTTTTTGCCACTCTATACTCTATATACTATATCTTATACACTCTAACTCTAGAGTGAGTGTGTGTGTGTGTGTGTGTGTGTGTGTGTGTGTGTGTGTGTGTATCAGACCCCAGGAGAACTCAGTGATGCAGGAGAACACAATATCATCTCTCTGTCATCTACTGTGTCTGAGGAGTGTTCCTGATCATTCTTACATCCTAAATGCCTTTCCCTACAAGAATAAGTCTACTCATGCATCTTCACATACATGGAAGATAGAGCTGAAGAGCCTTTTGGTGGTGGTGGTGGTGGGG
Organism: Microtus ochrogaster; assembly: GCF_000317375.1. Classification (NCBI taxonomy): domain Eukaryota; kingdom Metazoa; phylum Chordata; class Mammalia; order Rodentia; family Cricetidae; genus Microtus; species Microtus ochrogaster. The sequence goes on from NC_022014.1 coordinate 69,372,903, forward strand.
GGGTTCCTCTGGCGTTAAAATTAGAAAGCATATTCATGCTGTTCAGAAACCACAGAAAGCCCACCAACAATAAAGCTATTCTTCTATCTTTCCTAGATAGGACATAAATTGCAAGAAGGAGAAAAGAATTCACCCCAGTCCACAGGGGACACTGCAGATTTACTGGCAACTGCAAGATGGATGGGCTGTGCTTTTTTCCATTCTGTTGTCTGTCAGTCAACCACAGTGACCACTTGTCACCCAAACAAAAGTAAACACGTGCGTGGTGTTTCATCTCCTCTTCAGTGAAAGCCACCCAGTGCCAGCTATTTCTCAACACGAGTAGTCCGTTTGTTTCTCCCAATCACATTTCATCACAGGAAAGGAAAGAGATGCCTGAAGGGCTCTGGAGGCAAACATGTCCTCCCGTCCTCAAGGGAAAGCCAGAGACATGCCGAGCTCAGCTTTCTGTTCCTACAAAGAAAGAGATACTTGGGCTGAGCAGGGTCCCCATGGCAAAACATATAGGGAGGCAGTGGGACTACTCAGGCCCAGGACACTAGACCCCTGAGCTGAGCACACGTGATGGAATCTAGGAGTCAAGAATGGATATTGAGAACAAAACAAAACACACGGATGAAAACCAAAATCTAGCAAAGGCGTGAGAACCTAAAATTGAATCCGAAGAGGAGAGAATCTGCTTGCTCGTGTGGACTCAACTCCAGTCGCCACAACTTTCTTCAGCACACACCTTACTTGATTGATTCTAAGACAGATTTTTTTCCATATTGGACATCTCTGAATTTAGGATGCATTTTAGAATTGATAACCTGTCATGGCTGTGTTGGTAATGAGTTTTTTCTAGCTGATACATTAAATAATAATCTATTGCCTCATATACTTTACAAAATATGATCAGCGTGGCCAAGTACTGTGCTGGGTGCCTCCCTAGAAATAATCTTGTTTGATTTTCTTTGTTTTTGTTTTTATAGAAGACTTATTGAGATACCATAAAAAATGTGTCGTTCAAAGTGGGTAATTTATATATTCACAGACTTGTGTAACCATTAGCCCAGTCAACTTTAGGACAACTTTGGCACCCTGCAACAAACCTCTATGGTCATTAAGAGGGCCTCCAACCTTACTCCAACAGACCCAGCCCTAAAGAGCCTCTCTCTTCTATTTTCTTGTTCTACTTATTTGGCTGTTTTGAACAATTCACAGCATTTATGGACTCCTGTGTCTGTTTTCTTTCATTTGTCAGAATGTTGTCAGAGTTCATTCTTGGTGCAGTATCCATCAATACGTCATTCATTTAATTGTTAAAACATATCACATCATATTATAAATGCCACCTGCTTATTCATAAATCCCACAACAGACATTGGTTGCTCCTAACACTCACTCCCCTCCCCCTCTCTCTGTGGTATTAATATGTTTTCCTGTAAGGGGGAGGGGTACATATGTGGAGGCCAGAGTTCAACCTCAGGTACCTTGAATAGAGTATCTTAGGTATCTTGATCACTCTTTTGTATAGCTTGAATAAACCTGTTTTATTTTTTTGGTTTTTTTTTTTTTTTGATAAGCTCTCTCATTGAACCTGAAGCTCATCAATTCAGCAATGCTGACTGGCCAATAAACTTCAGGGATCCACTGATCTCTGTTTCCTCATCTCTAGAACTGAGGTCACAGACATAAGCTCCCACAACCAGCTTTTACATAGAGACTTGAAATAAGGACTTAATGTTTGTGAAGCAAGCACTTATTTAATACCAGCTCCCAAACCCACTCCTACCCTTCAACTATAACAAGTAATTATTTTATGAGTATACTTGTGTGTAGATTTTTATGTTGGGGATGTGCTTCTTTCATTTTTAAATTTTATGTGTCAAGTGGTAACTCTATGGTTAACATTTTGAAGGACTACCAAAATGTTTTCCAAAGTGACCATATCAATCTCCTATAGGCAATATGTAAAGGTTAAAGTTTCCCTACCTCCTCAACACTTGAGATTATCTGACTTTTTAATGGTAGCCATGCCACTAGCTATTTCACCATGGTTTTAATTCGAATTTATCTAATTTATGTCACTATTTTTACATGAGCTTTCCACTTAACTTGAAAATATTCAGAGAACATTCGACTCTTATTTGACAACAGACTTTGAGGCTTTATCATATTCTAGTCATGTAGGAAGCTGGGTGTGTTGATGACCCCAGTTCTTCGGCCCTCTCTGTATCCATACTCTTTGCCAAGTAATTTGACAGTCATCTCTCTTGCTGACTCTGGACTTGTTCCCATAACTTGCTTTGGCCAATGAGATGTTAGGAGACTGTGCCAAGCAAGGCTTATGGAGGATGAGGCTTCTGGTACAGGGCCAAATACTAACATCTCAACTAAGACTAACCGAGATCAGCCAGCACCCAGCCAAGCCCCTGACATATAAACAAAACCCACGAAGTTTGGCAAAGCTGCTTAGAAGGTTTGAGGCTAACCACAGATGCATCAGCAATTATAGCCCCTTCCACCCAAAGCCCAAAGACTCGTGGACTGCCTGTTTTTAGCAGCCATTGAGAACTTGCTCATTTTGCAGCATAATTCTAGGCTCACCACAAGAGGGTAAAAGAAAGGGAAGACACAGTTCCTGCCTTCAGGGAACCATAATGCCTTAAAGAGGGCAAAGTGCATCCAACAATTAAAAAAACCTTCAGTGTCTTCTGCGAAGAATATTGAGCTCTTCTTTGACCAGGTATCTATGCAGACTTTCAGGAGAAGGGGACCTTGAGAGCCTGAGAGACAAAGTTTCCTAGTTTCCTCCGCCCCCAGTTTCTCTGTTGTTGGTCTCCCTTAATGCTCCCTGCAGTGTATCTTCTACCCATATCATGTTTCTCCTGGAGCCATTAAAAGTGTTTGGTGATGCGCAGAGTTGGCATAAAATTTTAATTATGAATCTTGGTTGTCCAAATCAGTGTGCTAGAATATCTTTAATTAAAAGTTACAGTGTTGTATACCTCTTCAGTTCTACCCTGATAAATATGGTTTACTATCCTCCCAAGCCATTGCCTTAAGCTTCTTTTGGCTTCTCCTGCAATTTTCTTTGACCTGCTTTAGGTTAACCATACTCTGTCTTCTTATTTGTCACAATGTAGATTTAAACCAATTTCTAAAAGTTCAGAAGCTTCTATGATCATCCCTTCCATTTGAACATTTTTCTATGCTTACTATACCTAAGTAGACAAATGGGAGGAGGGCGTAACATAAGCTGGATCTCCAAAGTAGACTCGTCTTACTCTTTTTTTTTTTCAAGTTGTAAATCATCTCTTTTGAAATTGTGAGTAACCCTTCTCAGGGATATTCCAAGACAGAGAGTTAGCCATTTGGGGGATGGAAGTATTTAATGAGCGTCTGAAGAAAGCTGTGAACCTGTGTGCCAACACAAGCACAGATGCACGCATGCAATATTCATGCACTCGCGGAAGCCCAGCTCCAAAGCCTTAAGATCTGTCTAAACGTTTAGACACCCTACCCTAGTGAACTTGTAGAGGATTTTGAGTTTCTACCGTGAACTGGCTAGAGTAAATATTTTTGATCGGGAAGTGTACATGCCTAACCAAGTGTGCATATGTTGTATCATGGATATGGAGAAAAGAAAGGGAAGGGTTTGTTCGTCAGTAATGGGCAAGGCGATCTGCGTATTAGCAAGCAACAAAATGGGAGAAGTAGAGTAATTTGCTTCATTTCCACAGCCCCAGGTCCATTAGGGTCTTGCTAAAGGCTCAAGACAAGTGACTTTCATTCCCAGAAACATTGTGTTGTCCTCAATAAGAAATCCCAGGAATGTTAAATAATCACTAGCCATACAAAAACTCAAAAACCACATTCAGCTCCCATCCCACCAGAATAAGAGTCATCAATAAAACAAGTAACCAATACTAGTATGGATACAGGCAAAGGAGAACACTTGTACACTGGTGATGTGAATGTAACCAGGTCCAGCCACTGTGGAAATCAATACGGAAGCTCTTTAGAAAACTAAAAGCAGACCTGCCAAATGACCTAGCTATACCACTCCTGGGTGTCTCCCTAGAAGACTCTGATAATATATCATAGAAATACCTGGACATCTGTGTTTATTAAAGCTCTTTTCTTTAATACTATTAATACTTTAATACTATTTTCTTATAGTAGCTAAGCTATATAGCCAAACTAAGATGTCCTTCCACAGAGAAATGAAAAAGGAAAATGTGGTTTATATGCGCAATGGAGGATTTTCAAGAATGAAAAATGAAGCCTTATGTTCTTTTTCAGGAAAATGGATGCAGCTGGAGATGGCCATATGAATTGAATCAATACCATCTAACAAACACAAATATACTTTCTTTCACTTTGGGGCCCTGGATTTTGTATACTTAAGATCCAACATGTATAGATGGCATGGAAGTAGAATTAAACCATCCAGAAGAATAAAACGGGGAGTGATGAGTGGAGACACAGACAGAAGAGTAGGGGGCTATGGGGAAAATATATTCCAAGTACATTATATACTTGCATAAAATGACTATATGTATCCTAGTGTAATAAAATGACATACATACATGTGTGTATGCCATTGCAGGCCTAGGGAGTTGGTTCAGTCAGTGAAGTTCTTTCTTTGTAAGCACAAGGGCTTGAGTTCAGTCCCCAGAACCTAGGAGACCATGAGTCAGAAAGAGAGCAAGATGGGAAGTTGGGGAGACTAAAGGGAAGGAAGATGTGATGCAATTATATCTTAATTTCAAATAAATAAAAAATATGAATAAAAAGCTGGATGCAGAGGCACAAGTTTATAGCCCTGCCTAGAAAGTAGGAGACAGGCAGAGATAGGCTGATTGCTGAGGCGTGCTGGCCACCAAGCCTAGACTACCAGTCTACAGGTCAGTAAGAGACCCTATCTCAAAAAACAGCGAAAGAATGGCACATGAGGAATGTTATCCAAGATTATCTTCTGGACTCCATGTCTCCATAGGTACACACATGCATATGCATTAACAAACACACACACACACACACACACACACACACAAGAGAGGCAAGCATTTGAACTGTTTGACCTGTGGTCCTCAGGCGCTTCTCTCTAGATATGTGCTGAACTCTGTTTCCCACTATAGACATTTTACTTTCTTTATCCTTTTTTGTTTTTTGAGGTGGAAAAAGATTTGCCTCAAGTCTTCCGATTTTGATTTCACAGGTTAAGGGTGGGTCCCAGGATCTGTGACTTCCCAAAGCTCCCCAGGAAGCGGGTAGACACAGTTGGATTTAGGAACCATTGGATTAAATGCTCCTTGGGGAAGGTCACCTCTAGCACCACCATTCCATGAGGGTGTGTGTGTGTGTGTGTGTGTGTGTGTGTGTGTAGCCATTTTCCTTGGTTTGAAATAGGTAATAACTAAAGCTAGAGGCTGGAAACCCCACAGAAAATGGCACGTTTCATACAGTGTGGGACAAGTACATATATCTATTTTCATGCTGTCCAGATACCTTCTGTATCCATTCTGCATTCAAATTGTCCATCAGCCACCAAAAGCTGAGGCTGCACATGGCAACCAGCCTACCCCTATGATGCTGGAGCTGTGCTCTGGAGATGTGCTAAGGATCTCTGAATCTGTCTTCCTTCTGATGGGCAGCTGTTCTAGCAGACACCCTAAACAGAGGCTGTGTGCAGAAACCTTAGGACCTGGAGTGATTCCAGAAGAAAATTACATATTTAAAGATGAGGATAAGGATAATCATTGCTAGCAAGGTCATCATTGAAAGAAAAACTGTTCTTTATAGAAATACAGTGCTTTATGGAAATACAGTATCTGTAACAGCTATAGGAACCAACTTTGTGGTGGCCTTACCAGGCTTTAGTGGCTTTTGTAAAAGTATCGAGGTTGTGGCAATGGGCAAGACTTTGAGGAGTCTTTGAGGGCAATGGTATGAAAAACAGATGCTACACTGCAGGTAGGAGAACGGCTTTCTTAATTGGCGGAGCTCTAGGCAGCTGGATATTGGTGGAGAAACCCAGAGCCGTAATTTTATGACGATTGTGAACTCGATGCTAACCTTACTCTACAGGGAGGGGCTAAAATTTGTGAGTTTTACCTGAATTATCTGAAAGAGATTAAGGTTAAAAAATCCTAAATCATTTTTATCAGTTCCATTAATCCAAGTTCCTTCACATCTCCCTTGTCTGATAGAATACAGGAATTTGGGTACAGGGCCCAAGAGTCACCTCCAAACAGCACAGATCTGGCATTTGTGCTTGTGTTTCCTTGGGGTCAAGGGAGTAGGCTGATCACCTGAAGTCTGTCTAACTATGCCCTCTGTGTGGGAATAACACAGTGACAGGAGGTAAGTTCAGGTCGGGGTCACACTAATTTCCATAAGATCTTGGGAAGGGCACTACCCTTTTCCCGAGTCCCCATGTGCTCTGCAAAAGAGCAGAATAAAAACAAGCTGTCTGGTGCCTTCCAGCTGTAACATCCTCCATCCACAATCCCAGGCTGTGGTCCAAAAGTGGCCTTAGGAAAGATATGCAAGCTGGGGCATCTCAGTGGTTGTAGGAAGAGCACTGGATTCTTCGTGCCGCTGGTGCTGTTTACTGGAAACTTCTCACGCCCAGAGTGCAGGTTCCTTTCGTACGACAAAGTACTTACAAGACATTTGTCAATACTTTGGCTTCTAGAACATTTTTGTGCTACAGTTTTCTTCACTTTGGATTCTCCTCAATTCATTCATCCTACCCAAAATCTATCTTGAAGAAAGCAGTGGGGATTTGATACATTCAAAAGCATTAGCACTCTTCACCCTTATTTCCTCCTAGAGCTGTTTCCAAGCAGCGCCACCCAGTGGCCACCATGAGTGTGGGTGAGAGCCAGGCACAGATCACCTTGTATCTCCCAGGGGTCACCCTTGGGTTCTGTCAGCGCTGGGCAGATCCAGGAGAAGCTATTTTTAGTAAGAGCACTCAGGTCCTTATCTGTGCAGGAAGCCAATGCCAAGAAACACAGACTTGCACCAAAGGCACCTTTGTTTTGTTAACATAAGACAAAACCTCAGTCACCCGCAACTCTTGCAGCAGCCACCACCTTCTGGCTCATTAACTCTCCTGGCGGCCTCCATAGGAAATTCCCTTTGTATCTTTCTCTCTGGCTAACAGTCTTTCCAAAATGTGTTAAATCCATTGTTCCGCTTTGGCTACTGTAACATAGTGGTGAGAATCAAATCATGGGGGGTTTTGTTTTAGTCATAGAGAAGTTAAGGATTCTGAAAATTGTGGATCTGCATCCAGGTCCATCCCGATTTCCCCCTGCCTATCTGCCCTCTATTCTCTGTGGTCTGGTTCTCCTTTCCAAGGTAGAACTAGTGGACCCGTTCTTGTAAACTGGGAGCCTTGGGCAATCTTTTCTTGATAGAGCCAAAGTCACACTGCTGGGTATTTATCCAAAGGGAACCAAATGAATACCCTGAAACAATGCCTGCATCCCTGTGTCGGGTCACTAGCAAAGCAGGAGTCAAGGAAAGGAATGGACCTGAGTAAGTATCAACAAGTGGGTAAAGGAAAGTGTAACACCATGAGAATGTGTTACATTAAAAAGCATTAAAAAGAAGAAGAACAGGATGAGGAATTGACGTTCGGTGGCAACACGGATGAACTCAGAGGATTGAAATCCTGCAAAACAATAAGTACAGAGAGACAAATTTTACAAGAACTTATTTGTATGCAAAATTTAAAGTTCACTCTCAGAAGTCTAGAGAATAGAGTAGTCATTATAAGATGCTGGGGAAGGCAGGCAGGAAGGAGGTTGGGGAGAAACTGGCCACGGAGTAAAAGTTAAAATGAGATAGAAAGAATAAATTCTGAGTAGAATTCATAATGATGCGTTACATATTTTAAAATAACGAGAAAGCAATGTTCTGAATATTCTTGTCACAAGATGAAATATTTAATGTGACAGATAGAATAGATGTCCTGATGTGGTCATTGTGGCTCAATGTATATGCATGAAAACATCACACCAGGACCAGAAATGCATATAGTTTTTACACATCAATCATAAAGCAAAAGCTACATTAATAAAAAGTCTGGTTAAGGTGAGAAGTTTGAGATGTTTTGCTTTATAGACATGGAGATACCTTGAGTTAAACGGCGATAAATCTATTTCCCGTGTTCCCTTCTTTGTTTTCTAAGTTTTTCTGTTTTTCTTTACTTTTTCTTTTTTTAAAAAAATATTTATTTATTATGTATACAATATTCTGTCCGTATGCCTGAAGGCCAGAAGAGGGCGCAGTTGAGAGGCACCATGTGGTTGCTGGGAATTGAACTCAGGACCTTTGGAGGAGCAGTCAATGCTCTTAACCACTGAGCCATCTCTCCAGCCCCTTTCTTTACTTTTTCCCTCTGTTGTAAATTTCCTGTATTTATCTTTGAAATTCTGACAATCTCTATTCCCGTGCCTTTCATAGAGATCCTCAGAAAATATTTGTTGAAAGAATGAGGAAAATTTATGTGGCTGCATGTTATATTTAGTCTGTATATAAAATACATTATACTTCTTTGGTTTTATTTGCTTGATATCAATTATTAAGTAGGGTCCAATTGAATTTGAGATATAGAGTAAGGCTTCTTGACTAGGAAAGGGTATCTAAGAGCACAACACAAAATTTAAAATTAATATGAAGTAGAGGGGTGAGCCTAGCAGCCCACAGTGAAGTGATCTCTCAGTTCCACCTTTACCACCAATCAGTTGTATGACCTTGAGCCAAGCATGTAACCTCTCTGGTCCCAATTTTCCAGCAGCAAAATGGAGATGGGAACCTTTCAGCAGTGATCCTTGTAGCTCAGTCCTTTGTATGTGTACGCTTGGGGCACAGAAACCTTGTTTATAGGTGCTCATTCTTAATAACGGATCCAGGAACAAACTAAATGACTACCTTTTCCTCTTGTGACATTCAAGAGATTCAAGGTGACTGGGGTAATTAACTTCTCTCTGTGAGCCTTGTGAACCCCAATGAAATCTTGGCAGAAAAGTGATTGTATTAATTTGCAGATATCTGCCCTGCCTAGTCCAATTCAGCCCTTCCTCAAAACAAGAACCTGGCAGCTGTTGCCTTTGTAGAGGCAGGTCCCACAGTCACTACTTACTGCTCAGTATTGTACACAAAGAGGAGAGGACTCCGGAAGCAAGTCCCCTTCAAATTGCTCTAAACTGTCCAGAATCTACGCATACAAGGCATTGAAGGCAGATGGAGGCACAGCGGGTGGACAGGTGATAACCCCACACTAACTGAACAGTTGACAAAGAAATAAGATGGAAAGAAGGAGAGTGTGGGAAGAGCCAAACATCCGTCTAAAAAGACGAGGGAAAAGAAAGTTGTCTTTCCTCTACTATGTGGGTCTGTGTACTAATGTACCAACCAGCAGAGTGTCCTGTGTCCATTGGATAGGAAGACATGTTCATTACAATACCAGAACAGGTTTCTTCACACTCCACCTCTACTCTGCCAACTCTGCTCCTCCCGTCTCAACCAGTAGTCCAACACGAGGCAAAACCTGGCTTCTGAGGGGAGTGCAGCCTCCCAGGCGATATCATAACAGGTTTGAAGCAAATTCAAGGTTAGTGGAGATAGGGTCCAGCTTTGGACTAATGCTCACCTTTGCTGAAATACATACCCTCTCTTCCCTTTTGTCCGAGTTAATCCAGGGGTGCAGAAAAAAAATAGAAGTTCTCTGCCTAGCACTCTCTCCACTCTCCTTACCCTCAGACACTGAAATCATAAGCAAACATGCCCACCATTTCCACTCTGATGCAAGATGTGCTGGATCCTCATCACTGGCTATGCAAAGAGAAAGAAGATGGAAGACTAAAGGACTTCACAAAAGTGACCCAAGTCACGGTCTTCTCTCCGTGTCCCTTGTGACACACTCAAAAATCCTTGGAAGGATTTAGACTTCTTGCCACAGAATGCGGACCACTTTCTACTCGGTCTGTGCATCTGGATCTTTGATTGCTTTTCTGTTTTTCAAATACATAAAGGCAGAATAGCAACCCATCAATTTTCTTTTGATTTGAAAATAATAGCATGCTGGGCTGATTGTTTTACACAGATCCAGCATCAGAAGCTAGGCCTCTACCCTGAGCTTAATTCATTAATTCGATCTTTGCTTCCTGTTTAAGCGAATTGACTTCTCGTAATGGGGCTATTCTGGCAAACACGCTGCCAGCAATCTTTGCTGCCCGACTCCTTTGAAGCTCGTAAGTGAGATTTGATTATGACGACTATGATCACATACCCTCTATTTGTTATTGAGTTTCCTGGGTCTTGGTTCTGCAGTTACTGAGCCTCTGGTTTGTGAGAAGTGCTGGGAGAAAGCACATAAAGCAGACAGGGTTCCGAAACCTAACAGAATTGTGCTATGCTTCTAGCGTCCCTATTTGCCAGCCCTGTTACTTGGAGCAAAAGCAAGTAACAAGAGGTGACTTCCTTAACCTCTCTAAGCCTGTTTGCTCCTTGGGAAAATTAGGAAAGAGTTACACCTGTCTCTCAGGCAAGAATTACCTGTGATATCTAGAAAGAACCTGTAGGCATGGTTCTCAGCCTTCCCAGTGCTGCAATCCTTTAATACAGTTCTGATGGAGGAAAGTCATTGGTTAATTAAATAAAGAAGCTGCTTGCCCTGATAGGTTAAAACATAGGTGGGAGGAGTAAACAGAGCAGAATGCTGGGAGGAAGAGGAAGTGAGCTCAGTCTCTACAGCTCTGCGCTCTGGAGCAGAGACGCCATGCTCCCCTCTCCTGGGCGGACGCAGGGATAGCTCTGCTCTCCGAGACGCATGTGATGAAGCTCCGACCCAGGATGGACGTAGGCTAGAATCTCCCTGGTAAGCCACCTTGTGGGCTACAGCAGATTATTAGAGATGGGCTAGTTCAGGTGCGAGAGTTAGCCTAAAAGAGGCTAGAGAGAAATGGGCCAAGCAGTGATTAAAAGAATACAGTGTCCATGTAATTATTTCGGGGCATAAGCTAGCCAGGCAGCTGGGGTGCGGCCGAGGTGCTGGGGACGCAGCCCCGCCGCTCCAATTACTACACAGTTCCTCACATTAGGGGAATCCCTAACCATAAAATTATTTTTGTTGCTACGTCGTAACTATAATTTTCCTACTGTTATGAATCAAAATGTAAATATCAGGTTTCTGGTGGTCTTAGGCAACTCTGTGAAGGGGTTGTTTGACTCCCAAAATGATCGCAACCCACAGGCTCAGAATCACTAACCTAGAGGAAGTAAGTCTTTGAGTATGAAGCACCACTACTCTCATAATTCCTCAAACATGGGGCTCCATTTCCTTATGTTGTGAAAGAGTATGGGATTAGATCATGTAATCCAGAGAGTCAAGTCAACACTTTGCTATCCCAGTCAGCCAGACACTTCAGCACCTACAAGAACAGCAAAGAATTCTGGGAGCCTTTCGTTTAACAAGCATTAGTTGAATACCTGTTATAAGCAGGCACTGTGTATTTCAATCAAGTGCATAATACAGATGAGCTATCCATTGTGTCTTTGCCAATGAAGCTAGGAATGCAAGTCCTTAGTCATATTACCAACTGATCATAATAAATAGAATTTTAAATTGGCAACTACTGTACCAGGCGGCACTAGTCAGATGGGCCAGTCATGAAATTTGAATGCCTGCATCTTAAGGCAGCTCAGGTATGTGGTAGGTTTGTGTTCAGAATACAACTTCCATTACTGCACCCTGAGAACCAACTCTCTCCTTGGCATTTACATAATCTCACTTATTCTTTTTTTTTTTTTTTTTTTTTTTTTGAGACAGGGGTTCTCTGTGGCTTTTTGGTTCCTGTCCTGGAACTCGCTCTAGTAGACCAGGCTGGCCTCGAACTCACTGGGATTAGCCTGCCTTTGCCTCCCGATTGCTGGGATTAAAGGCATGCGCCACCACCACCCGGCTTCACTTATTCTTCTTAAAACTCTCTGACATTCACATTTTGGTTCTTGCTCTACAAATGCAAAAGCACATTGTGGGAGCCTAGGCAGTTTAGATGCTCACCTTACTAGACCTGAATGGAGGTGGGCGGTCCTTGGACTTCCCACAGGGCAGGGAACCCTGATTGCTCTTCGGGCTGATGAGGGAGGGGGACTTGGTTGGGGGAGGGGGAGGGAAATGGGAGGCGGTGGCGGGGAAGAGACAGAAATCTTTAATAAATAAATAAATAAACAGAAACAAAAGCACAGGCTTTAAACAGTCACGTAATTTGCCCAAAGTTCACATATTCTATTGCTGGTAGGACCTTGGTTTACACAGCACTCTATTTCACCGCTAGACAAAGTTCTCTTGGCTAATACGTTACGCTGATTCCATGTTAATTGGCTCCTGCATAATTTTCCTTGCTTCCCAAAAGGAGATGATGCATATGAAAGTGATGATGTGTTACAAAACTCTATCCAGATGTTGGTTATTACTTTAAAGTGGCATTTAGTGCACTGTTAACAAACATTAATGTGAGTGAGATGCACAGATGGTGGAGCCTTCAGAATGGATCCACCTACGCGTCTTTTCAGGATAGCAAAATGAATTTGAGGCTGAAATTATCAGAACACATATTTAAGACACCAAATATTGATTGAACCCTCATGCTCCCCGAGTAAAGATAAATGGGCAGACTCCTGCCCCTTTAAGGACACTCAGCTTAGCAGGGAAGGACAAATAAACTGTCCTTCGGTGTTTGGTAAATTCAGGAAGAGAAATGTGTTCGCGTAGAGAAATAGCTGAACGTAAAAATATTCATCCCAGCCAGGGGTTGCAGGGAGGAAGGGTGAATCATTATAAATTCACCGAACACAAGAGGTGCAGCCCCAACCACCTCTCACTTGAACCCACGATTTATGACTTGTAATTCACCTGACAGTTGCTATAATGGCACAGCGCCCTGCTGCAGGCAAGAGCCGGGTTCCAGCTGCTGGTATATCAGACTGCCACTTTCCGGCTATGCTCCCTCTCCTCTTGTCAGTCATCACGAACCCAGCCAAGCGCAGGAAAGCAGAGGCCAAGGCTCGTGGAGGAGCACATTAGAGCAGAGCCCCTGGCTCTGGTGACTCAGACTAGTCTTACAGCTTTTACAGCTCTCAAAGCCAGCACCCGGAAGGAGACCTAGACCCCCATCCCTTGGTTAATCAAGCATGGGATGAACAAAGGCTCCTTCTCCTTGTCAGCCACTCTGGAGGTCACTGAGAAGTCAGCTACAGGCCTGGGTTCACCCAGCAGAGCTGGGCTGGCAGGAGCTACTATCAATTCAAGATTTGGACTCATGGGGACCCTTGAGGTGAGAGAGGGATGAACTCCTCGGTACAGAGATAAAAAAGGTGGGGGCTGAATGCCCCTTACTGGGATTTCAGCTGCACTGTGAGACCTTGGAAAATTCACTTGGCTGAATTTAGGCTTCCTCATTTGCATAATATACATTAACATGTACCTAGTAAGCTTAAAGGGTAAGTAGCCTTTATCCAAAATGTTTAAAACCAAAAGTGTTTTGTAGTTCAGACGTTTTCAGATTCTGAAATATTTGTGTATTCATAATGCGATATCTGGGGAATGGCCCTCAAGGCTAAACATGAAGCCCATTTATTTTTTAGCCTGGAGGCAATTTCAGATAATGTTTTCATGCACCTGCATTTTAACTGCAACCCATCACATAAGGTCACGTGTGAGACTCTTCACTGGTGGCATCCTGTCCGTGTTCAAAAAGTTTCAGATTTGGGGTTTTCCGAGTAGGATGATATGCTCAACCCATATTTGTCAATAAGTATGAAAATGCCTGAGTTTTTGTCTAGGCGTCGGTGTGTGCCTTTTAATTAACACATCATTCAGTCGGCGTACTCAGCGCGTAGGGCACTGTTATCCATGGCAGGGATGTAACAGCACTTAAAAGAAATGCTGGCTTGTATACCTCTCTAACGGGCATTTATTAAGTAACCATTTTGAATCTAATCCCTGCTTTTGTAGGCGTCATCCTGCTAATCAGTACCACTACCCTATGGGAAGTAAGGAAATATCATGTTTTCTATATCAAGTGAAGCAGCTCGGGGAAAAAAAAATGGTTACTATTCAAACAACAGTTCATTGAGAGATTGTTATGTGTCTTCCTCCCATACAATATATGTCACTCAGGATTCATTGCAAGCAAAGGGAACTAGCTGTGATTGCCTGGAGCCAAAAGGAGATTTATTGGAAGGATACTGGTGGGAAGCTTGTGGCTTGAAAGGAGATTTTCTGGAAGGATGCTAGTAGAGGCTCAAGGTCCAAAAAGATATTTATTGGTAGGAGATTGAGAGCCTACAGGAGATTCATTGGAAGGATGCTAGAGAAGTACCGGAGAGCCAGACTTGGAGCAAGGGATGCTAACCATCAGGTCCAACCACCTACTGGTCAGAAGGCCATCAAAAACCCTAAGTTGTTACCACTGCTAAGTTGAGCCTCCATCAAGCTATCACCTACTGCCACATGCTCCCGGTGCAATGGCATGCCTGTTGGCTGTCCCAGTGAATATTGGAAGCATCTGCACCTCAACCTTCCAGAGTAGAAGATGGACTCTGGGAACTGCTTTTCTGCTGAGACCATCCACCCTAGAGAAGATAGAAATTCCCATTTGGTTAGGAATATTATATTTCAGTCAGAAAATATATATAATATATTTATATATATAATACTGTTTCTTCTGGCCACCTGTTTGTGACATGAATGGAGAGATGAAGTGAGCAAGCTTGGCCCTGTCTATTATCAAAGGAAGAGCCATTGCTGGAAAGCATTGTTAGAAAGAAGATTCCAGTTCAATGGAAGGTGATCTCAGAGGAGCCTAAGAACCAGCCTGCTCTGCAGAGAGACTGCATTTCCGGGCTCGTCGCCTGCCATTACAGCATCTAGGTGCCCTTGTGATCGATGGCAGAGCTATATTTTCAGGCAGCTGTTGTAATATTGCTTGGCCTATAAACAGACAAAACTATTTTCATCCTTGCCGTATGTCAGGACCATAATTCCCAAAGGCCGAGACAAATCAGTGGTACATTCTTTGGAACATTCCAGGTGACCGCGGGACAAAGGTCTTTTCAAGGTAATTATGCAAGTATTTAATAAGTGTCAGTTTTTCCATACTAACTTGGGTATTGGGAGGAAAGTATATTTGGAAGCATGGTCTGATTGGGAAAAGATACTAAACTGTACAGGATGATTTGTGACATCAGAACCACTAGATTAATCTAAGGAAGGTCAATAATGAGAGGTCATTTGACCCAGGGCCTTCAGGAAGGCATTCCAGTGAAAATTTTTCCTGTGGCCAAATAGCAGCTATCCAATTTAACCTGCTGCAAGAAACAAGGCAGCTGGCCTGTGGAAGAGTTCAACTCATGGCAACTCTACCTTCCCATCTCTAACTGCATCCCATCATGGAGAAAGCGCCTTCAATAGCAGCCAGCATTTCACAACACCTGCCGAGTGTCAGGAGGTGTGCTAGATCCGACTTGGATAAAACCTGCTGCTAGATCAGTCTTAGATAACCTCTATGACCGTTCTTCTGGAGAGTTCCTTTTATTCTCATTAACAAATGAAGAAATTGAGACTCTGAGAAGATAGAGAACACACCCAAGCATGGATTATCCTTTTTGATCGGATTCTTCCTTCACCACAGGCACCTTCCCAGCCCTTCCTCCAAAGCTTTTATTCCAGCCACTCTGTACTACTTACTGGGTACGTATTGTGTGTGTCAGTTTCTACTACTGTGGAAGAAAGTGGGGGAAAAGCCTGAGATGAACAAGTCAGAAGCAGGAAAAGATTTTGTTTTGGTTCATTGTTTCAAAGGTTTCAGCGTATGCTCTGTTGCTTTGGGGCCTCTAGCTGGGACATTATATTAAGAATGTAAACCAAAGCTGGATGGTAGTGTGGTTCCAGCTCTCAGGAGGCAGAGGCAGATGGATCTCTGTGAGTTCAAGGACAGTCTGTTCGACAGGGCAAGTTCCAGGACAGACTCCAAAGCTCCACAGAGAAACACTGTCTTGAAAAACCTCTCAAAAAAAAAAAAAAAAAAAAAGTAAACCTAGTCCCTGCGGCTGTTATCATGCCACAAGGCAGTTGAAACCACAGCCCCAAATATACCTAAAGATTACTCTCACAATCTTCAAGGAAACAAAAAGCTCCTGTTTAGGCTTTTATTTTTGCCAAGTAGCCCATTTCTTTCATCAGAGCATGACAGGCTTTGACTTCCAATCTGAAACCGTCCAATTCCGTATGTTTAAAGGAACCAGTCACCCAGTCATGTCTCTTTCTCTCTCTCTCTCTCTCTCTCTCTCTCTCT
>NC_022014.1:69389363-69392687 GCF_000317375.1 Microtus ochrogaster
CTCTCTCTCTCTCTCACACACACACACACACATTCTCACTCTCTCTCTCTCTCTCTCTCTCACACACACACACACACACATTCTCTCTCTCTCAAAATTTTGTAGTCTTAGGTATACTTTTATGTTTAAATTTGTCACATTAGAAATTCAGTTGTTCCCTCATTTGTCTGTGTGGCTTAAAGAAAGCCCGTTATCTAAGTGTGCTCTCTCTCTCCCTCCCCCTCCCTGTCTTCGCATTCCCTCCTCCCTGTGTGTGTACTGGGAATTTAACCCAGAACCTCACACACACTAGGCAAGTGCTCTATCGCTGAGCTGCACCTGTAGACCTTGCTTACATCTCTAACTCACTCCACCACTTGATTTCTTGAACATCTTGAGTTCTCTCTTCGTCTGTTGATAATAGTTGAAATCCTTTCTGCCCTCTCAGCATCCTGCCATGAGGTGTCCATGTAACCAGAGGATCTTGGAAGCAGTGTGCTGTGCCATAAAGGGGCACTGGGAGGTAGAAAGCCAGAACTCAGGAAGCTGGTCCCATTTGGAGTCTCTCATCTTGTCTCCTGATTAGGTTTGTTTGTGTAGGACCATTATCCCTCAGTCCTCACAGCTTCATCTGTCCCATGAGAGGCTTCGTCTAGATTATCTTAAGCAGTCTTCTTGTCTAAAACTCCCATGATATTTCTGAGTGAATTTCACCAGTTAGAAATATAATTAGCCAAGTTGGTGACTGAGCCCGCAATGCAACCTCAACCTCATAATCGAGAGGAATTTTTCCTAGAAAAGACCCCAACACCACTCCAAAAGTCCAGGATGGACATCCGTGAGAGCAACACCCTGAAAACTAATTCAATCAAAGTTTCCCCCTCTTTTACTAAGTGTCCGTCACTTATTGGGATCATTATTTATTTCCTTGTCTATTGCATTATACTCTACCAGCCTGACATTCACAAAGAGATGTGAAGCCTCTGGCCTCCTCTCGTGGCAAAGTAAACAGAGGAAGTAAGTAAATGTCACCCTGGCATTATACCATCTTCCGTCCCCATGGGTGACACCTCACCTGGAGCACGTTCCCCAAACCTGTCCCAGAACAAGAACTACGTGAGCCCCTCTCTCAGGTACAGATTTCCAAGTTCTTTACCCAGACCCACTGAGCATGAATCACCCCAGAGTAGCACCAAGAGATCTACAAGCTTCATGAGCACACCGAGTGTTTCAATGAGAGTTTGGGAACCCAAATTAGGAGTCTGATTCCAGACGTGCATTTCTGCCGGCTCCTACACCCCAGAGGTTCATCAGCACTGTTTGGTTGAGATGGCAACCCCCATCTGTCATCTAAATAAAAAGCGATTCTGAGAAGGCATTTGCTAGTGAGAAGCATCTACTTAGCCCTCAGCAAAGCCTTCAGGCTGCACTCGTGCGCACACCTGCATGACCCCTCCCTGATTTTCCAGCAGAACCCTCCGTGAATAATTGCCGTTTTGCTAATTGAATCTGAGAGCACCTGTTTCTTAATCAATATTAATGTATTGCGTGGACACAGAATTTGTAATGAATCATTGTAGAGAGGGAATTATTAGATCCTGGGGATGAAGAGAAAAAGAAAACGGAAGAAAAATGAGGCATTTACTTTCCTTCTGTGGTCTGATCCTTTGTGGCCTGGGCGCTATCTGGGGGAATACGGGAGACAATGTGGTGGCCAGGTCAACAGGGAGAGCCAGCGGGCTCCAGATCTCCATCAGGCTGACAGTCGAGAGGCTGCCTTCTGCTTATCTTTATCTCGTTTTCTGGAAAAGGAAAAATAGTTTGCATAACCTAACGGCTGCAGACCCCAGCCTTCTTGTCCCCGGAGAACCTGTCTTTGGCGGACTGCTTTAAGACTGGGATCATATTTGCCCTCAATCTCCAAACTCTGAAAACCCTGCCTGGTGCTGCTGGCACATGTAGGGCAAATCCTTCCTGAGAGAAGGGCCTGGGGTCATTGGGCCTCCATGAGTGCCCTCAACTCTCACAGAGGAACCAGGGGCTTTGGTGTTTCTGTTCCATCAACGGTTTCAGCTCAGAAGCTGATTTCTAGAAAAGCCTCTCATCCCTGACTCCCTGCTCAGTTTATATTGGAAGCCTCCTTTCTGTGATCCTGCCACGAAACCTTCTAGCACATTCCATAACAAATGTCTATTCACTGAGTCTCTGTTACTGAGCAGAAGCAAACACAGCTGTCGTTCTTGTGCCTGTTTCCTGTGCCTCACACAGAGACTGAGAAAACACACGTCCTTCCCACCTTTGCGATGAGGAAATGGCTCAGCACTGCATTGTGCTCTCTGTGTGAAGGTGTTAGATGTAATTTTACAGAGACCAGGGCTGCTAGTATATAGTCAAGGTGTAGCCCAGCTAAGTTGATGGGACAAAGCCTTCAAACTAAGTATGAAATCCTATAAACCCTGGGTTGCTTATCCAATTGTCTGGTCCTTAGGACTGTATCTGCAACGACAAGCAGGCTGGTCAAGCCAGACTTGCACCAAAAGCTGGGGCTGAGGGACCAAAGGCTCCATCTCTGGCCCTCCTCTGGTTTATCAGGCAAATTTGTAGAGAGCCTCCTACGTGTCCAGTACTTGGCTTCTCCATGAGGAAGCATACTCCATCCACATTGCTAAGTCCTTGGGAGATTGGCTCCAGTTGACCAAAATCTCACTAGAAGGCAGTATAAAACTGAAGCCATAGCCATCATCAAGATTAGGAACACTCTTTCCAAGTATTGTGTGTGCCCTTTACCTAAACAGCTGTCTCTATTATCATTATCCAGAAATCAGTGCTAAAGGAGCCAAGATCCCAAGCAAAGTGGATGTACATTCCTGATAAAAGTTTTCCTTCCAAACTACAGGCCAACCCTGCCCCTATGTAAATGAGACCCCCACTATAACAATCTTTGTTCATTAAAAATGCTCATATCTATAATCTGATCTTTTATTCCATTTTATTCTTATTCAAAAGACTATTTTATAATATTTAGGGGGCATTTGCACATACTCCATCATTTCTTATTATATATTCTTTTTATTCCTCAAGTCATGAAATAGTCCGAAATGTTATTTGAGCTCTCAGGCAACTTTTCTCAAAGCCAACTCAGGACCTCCTCTTGCTTGTTTCACAGGAACCACAAATTTGTGTGTTCAAAGCCAAGTTAATGATCTAATTCTCAAACCAAGGTATCCTTGCATTTCCCTGTCTCATGAATCTTACTACTAGCCATACAACTGTAAACCAGGAAGCTATAAAAAGCACACTTGACTTCTCTCTCTCTCTCTCTCTCTCTCTCTCTCTCTCTCTCTC
>NC_022014.1:69392787-69396419 GCF_000317375.1 Microtus ochrogaster
GTGGGGTCATTTGAACTCCTTCCTCACTTCCTTCTTATGTTGTTCCTCTCACATTTTATAAATGACTCTTTTTAGTTTACACATACACATGAAATTGGCTTACCGGGTAAGGTTCTGGTATCTTTCTTCTTTGACTTGACTTCTCTCTCTCTCTCTCTCTCTCTCTCTCTCTCTCTCTCTCCCTCCCTCCTTCCCTCTCTCCCTCCCTCCCTTTCTCCTCCCTCTCCATCTCTCTCTCCCTCTCTCCATCATTTAAAAGCCTATAAACTGTGTCTGACACTTATCTTCCAGTAGCTGTGCCCTAGCCTTTGAGCTCCACACCAAGGTACCACCTAACTGCTAACTGCCTAGGGCTTTCTCCGTTTGCCAGAACCCATTCCCCCCCAATTCCCAGTCAGGCCTAAAACGATAGAAGCAGCCAGAATTCATTGGCTGCAGGTGGTGGAGAAGTGACCTGATTTCTTTCCCCTGCCCACAGATAACAGCTCAAATACTGATCCAATGCAACAGTCACTTGCCACATGAGGCTAGTGAGCACCTGAATCACTGCAGGTGCAAATGAGTACTGAAATTTTAATTTTAGTCCATTTTTAAAAGTGTATTACTACTATCTTGATAAATTTTTATTGAGCGTGTTCTTTGGCAGTTTCTAACAAGTATATAATGCATTCTGATTCCTCTCGCTCCACAGAATCTCTTATCAAACCCTGCCTGCCAGGCCGCCCTCCTCCCTACAAATCCATTTTCCACTGTCATATCGTCTTGTTTAATTTTATGACTCACTGATTTTTAACCAGGGCTATCTGTGTGATGAGCACTGGGATCCTGTGGGTTGACCAGTAGGAATACAACTGAAGACAATGATTGCCTCGCCCAATCCATCAATAGCCAATAAACAACTCAGCGGAGAGGAAAGGGGCCCCATGGGTTCCTGCCCGATCCATGATTGACTCTTGACGGGCCATCTTGTGCAAGCTCAGATGCCAAGAGATCATGTTTGCAATGGCTGTGTCATACCCATAGGGATACCCACAGCCCTTCTTCTTATCTTCCAGTTCTTACAATCTTTCCAAGCCCTTTTTCCATTCTTTTCTCTGAGCCCTAGAAGGGATGGCATAAGTACCCTGTTCAGATCTGAGTACCCACCTATTACTACTCTAAGGACCTTGAGCACCCATGCATCTCTGCATGTCCACTGCAGCAAGAAGCTTTGACAAAGGCTGAGAGTAGAATTTGTCCATAGGTTGGTACAAACATTCAAGTTTAAAAACTGGCCGGGCGGTGGTGGCGCACGCCTGTAATCCCAGCACTCGGGAGGCAGAGGCAGGCGGATCTCTGTGAGTTCGAGGCCAGCCTGGTCTACCAAGGGAGTTCCAGGACAGGCTCCAAAGCTACAGAGAAACCCTGTCTCGAAAAACCAAAAAAAAAAAAACAAAAACAAAAAAAAAACTAGCACTCTCTCGAAAAACCAAAAAAAAAAAAAAAAAAAAAAAAACTGGCACTCAAGTCATTATAACTGCCATAACTGTGGTATATGAATCTGTTTTATCAACCTATAAGCTTTATTAAATACAGACATAGATGAAGTGTTTCTAACATTTGGTGCTCAAATTGAGATGTGCTGGGAAAAGAAAACAGACTGAATTTTGATGAATTAGTATAAAGTTACATGCAAAAGATAGCATCAATAATTGGTAAGAACCTATTCAAATAATCTTTAGGAACTATGGAGTTAAATGCTGTTGTAAGTGGAGATTGTACTTTTGTTTCCTGGCAGATCCGAATAATCACACAGAAACTATATTAATTACAGCACTGTTTGGCCAATGTCTCAGGCATATCAACCCTTTTCTATTTATCTGTGTATCACTACAAACTGTGGCCTATCAGTAAGGTTCTCTCCTTCGGTAGCTACATGGTGTCTCCCTGACTCTGTCTTCTTTCCTCCTCTATCTCTCTTCAGATTTCCTGCCTGGGTTTACTTTGCTAAGCCATTGGCCAAAACAGCTTCTTTATTAACCAACGGTAATAAAACATATTCACAGCATACAGAGGGGAATTCCACATCAAAATGTACACTCCTGAGACAAACTCACCCTGTGTCCTTTTACTTTCTGTAATATGGCCCTATAAAATTTCCATTGGCACCTGTAACTGACTGTATCCATCTGCACATGGTCAGTGCGGCTGTATGATGTGTGTTCCAACAAGATCAAAGTCCAGTTATCCATGGTGGTTCATTAATCACATTTTATTGTCCCCCCTCACATGGCCTTCCTCCACTAGAGATCATCACCGAGATAAATTGCTGTGCTGGGCACAAGGGCTCAGCTGAGGAGGCCATACAGCCTAAGACACCCACACCTCTTTGGGTCTCTGTGTCTCACTTCGTGTTTGGTCAACAGTCAAAGCCTAGGTTTCAACACCTTCCGGCTCATCACTAAAACAGCTAGTATATTCTAAGATCCTGCACAATTGCCCGGCCCTACCAGCTTCATCCTGCCCTTTCGCCTCCCTTACCTCTATCAGCGACACCTCTGTCCTTGTGCACTTCCAGGTCCTGTGAGTTGGGATATATTTACTGTTCTCTGAATATATACCTTTCCCATATCCCTCCTGTTCATCCTCCAGAGCCCGGTTTAAAGGTCACTTGCTTAGAAAGAAACAACCTTCAGTTTCTAGACGAGACCAAGATATGCCTCCGAGAGAGGTATTCTTAGCATCCTGTATAGTGCCATATAATTGTAGACCGCCTCTCTCCATCATTGAAGTACACACTTGATAAGGACCCTTTATTTGAAAACCTGTACCTGGACACGCATTAAATATCCTGTAAGGATGTAAAGATTAAATACAAGATAAGTAACAATATAAGCTGAATAAATAAAATAGCAATGTAGTCTGTACACTGTGTTTGACTCTCTTTGTTTAAGACTATGTGGTCTAAACTATTCTTTATCTTCCTGCCTCTACCTCTCAAGTGCTGTCCTTACAGGTGGGAGCTACCATATTTGGATATGGGGTTTACCTCTTAACTGTCTTTCAAGGACAGTAACAAATAACATTCTTTATCCATCCTCTTGTATTCTACATGGCTTAAAATTTTTATGAGGTAGATCCAAAAGTCATTTGTGAACCAAAATGCCAACTTTATTAATAGGGAAAAACGACATTGGAGGACATGGCAATAGTAGGCTACAGAGTGATTTCCAAATATCACCCACTTTGTTACTCCAAATCGGACTTGCCTTTCTAAACCACATAGCTAACCTCAGAGACGAGAAGTCTTTACTAGCAAAGCCTCTGACAGCTAAGAGAGGAACCAGAGAGTGCCTCGTCTGTGGGCAGGGAATATGATGCGTACTTCACAGGCCAAATCAGTCAATAAAACTCTCTTTTGTGTAGAGGAATGAGAGGCCAGAGAACCCAGGCCAGAGCATTTCTCTGAAAAGACTCCCTGCCTAGGAATCTTGGCACATAGGAAGTAAAGGCATTTCACTGTGCTTGGAACCTGTAAGCGGATGGGAATTAACATCAGTGATGGGAGGGTTAGGTGAGCAGGGTGTGTGTAAGCCCTTGAGGTCACACTGGGGATGGTACATATTTTTAAGAACCACAAATGCATTGAAACC
>NC_022014.1:69396917-69400820 GCF_000317375.1 Microtus ochrogaster
AGGGGGGAGGACCTAGGACTTACCACAGGGCAGGGAACCCTGACTGCTCTTTGGACTGGAGAGGGAGGGGGAGAGGAGTGGGGGGAGGGGGAGAAGGATGGAAGAAAGGGGAGAAGGGCAGGAGGAGGGGGAGGGAAATGGGAGGCTGGGAGGAGGGGGAAACTTGTTTTTTTTTCCTTTTCTCAATTTAAAAAAAAAGAAGTTTTCCTATAACAAAAAAAAAAAAAAAGAACCACAAATGCTTTGCTGGCTGGCACCCTACTTTCTTTCCTCATCCTTCTTTTGAAAATGAAAATAAAAATTATTCATGATCTGAAAAAAAAAAAAAACACTGGGCTTCTGTCCATAGCCTTGATCCTATAAAGTGGCCTTGAATAAATGAAACCAGGTTTCAACCACGCCTCCCCCTGACTCCACATTCACTTGCCATTCCACTCAAGGAGCGTAACCATCAAACAGATTGATTTGCAGGCTGGTGGGACAGGGCAAAGGATGGGATTCCAATTAAAAATGTGTTAATGTCCTTTGAAAATTCATAAGTAACAATGAAGGATCCAGTTTGGGGCTTGCGTCTTGACAGCCTGACAGCTTCACTGGTTGAACTCTTTTGAAAAAAGTAACTTTAAACCGTGTGTAAATTGCACCTTTTGTATTTCAAGTCACATGGGCCTGGCAACATGATTATTCATGACTTCAGAGAATGTTCTGACAACAGGAGGACATTGAGTCCCCGGCCCGATATCAAATTAATAAGAGGCTCCAAGCATCAAAGAGAACAAACAAGCAGGACTCCTTCTCCATAGGAGGAGAGAAAGGTCTGTGCTGTGACAGGTGCTGGGGCCTGTGGTGGCACTTATGAAAAGACAGGTGTGTCTCTGGCTAGTAGCTGATAAGTATGCTCAGGCAGAGGCTGCCGGAGAGATCGGATGCTCTGCCAACAACAGAGTGGGCTTTGGTTTGCTTTGTGTTACAAGTAACAATTGAAAGGCTGGGAGTGGAGCTCTGAAAGCAGGAAGGAAAAATGTATCTGAGACAATAGAAACACAGACCAAAAAAACCACAAAATCTCTGTGGAATCAGAGGCAAGCAGGAACCCCAGCAATAGTTACAATTCAATGAGTGTGTGTCATGGAAGGGCCTAACTTGAGATCCCCAAGAAGGGTATACTGCTTTCTTTCAATGGAGTGGAAACAGAGGCCCTAAGATTTTAACAGTTAACTCATCGTCATATGACTGAGGAGCAGACTTTTGGACCCAAGCAATCTTGCTCTAAAAACCCAAAGAACTCTGTGAGTTGCACACCATGCAGGAATCTCATGACTTCCCCGTGAGTGTGAGCGTGTCTTCTCTCCTAATGCCGGCTTCTTTCCTCTGCTTCTCAGACAGAGCAAAGCCAGCCCACAGCTCCTGACTACAAAGGTCACATTTAAGAGACAAGCCCACACTGAATCTCCTAGGACCCAATTAGACTCCCAAACTGGTAAGAGCAGCCAATCATCAGTCTAGGATCTATAACTGAGTAGAACACTTATGGCCAGAAGTTGAAACATGTAGCTCCAATCCATCCTCTTGAAGGTCCCCTACAAGTTTTGCTTATGGCGGATCCTCCTTCTCTTTAGCCTTGCACATCACAGTCTTCTACCAGATCATTCAATGCTTACTGGGTACAAGGCAATATGGTAGACAGGTCCAAAGTGGGAAAAAAAAAAAAAAACAAAGCTCTGACCCAGCTCTCAAAACCTTTTAGCTTTAAGGAACGAATCACCCAGGTACGGAGGTAATGAAGTATGTGGGCATGTGTGTCCGGTGTGGAAATGCTGGAGAGGCCACATGTTGTGAATGTTCAGAGAGAGAAAATACAATTTGCTCTCCCAAGATGTCCCCAAAGTTATTCTGATGATAACAGTGAGGTAGAAAAACCACAGGTGTTGGGGTAAATTTTCTTGGTTAAAATTCCATTTCATTCTATGACTTCACCAAGTTCCTTAAACCTCTCTGAGTCTTGATTTCCTCGGAGTACATACATCATCACTTATCTCTCACGACAGTTAAAAGAATTAAATTATATGCTTGTTAGCTAATAAAGTAAAAAAAAAATAGTAGCAATGCTTTCATGGTTTTTCCCCTTCCTCCTCTTTTCCAGTGGTAATGTCAGCCCTCACCTACTTTTAACCTGGTCACCTTTTCTATGTGTCTGTTTCTCCCTCTTCTCCATTTGCACAAATTCTTCCAGCATTTAATTTGCATTCTAACACCCTTAATTACCAAAACAGCAAAGGTGAAGAATCTGCATCAAATCTCGGTGTCAGAACCCTTCTTTTAGACCACCTTTTCCTCCATTGTCATTCAGCATTTTCATTATAAAATAGTAACCAAGCTCTACTAATCATTTGCATTTCTTTGAATATTCATTTATACTTACATATCTATAAAGTAAATGTAATATCACTACAACCCGCAGGATTGATGTTGATGATCCAGTGATGTGTCTGCCTCATAGTAGCAATAATAAAGCACTAGGAATGAACCATCAGTAACAAACCACCAGTGTCTCATGCTCAGAAGTAATCACTTTTCACTGGGTTTTGTTCTAAGTATCTTTACATAATTATCTTACTTAATTTTATTTCATGACTAAACAATAGCCACCATGACTCTCTCTTTTTATAGATGAAAAGGGGTGTAGAGATGTTGAGTTGTTCTGAGAATGAAACAAAGGGCAGAAATAAAAGAAAGACTAGGAATATGGGCGGTACCACCAGGGCGGTGGTAGATCCCTGATTCTGAGCCACATGACCCATTAGCCTGAGAGAGATGTTGTTGGCGTTGGTGAGATGCAGAGATGTTTGTCAGGCAATGCACCTCGCCCAGAGTGAATATTAGTGTTCACTAGCTCTATACTGGCTCAGTCCCCTCCCACCAATTTCAACTTTTACCTCCCCAGCTCCAAGTGGTAAATGAACTAGAGAGGAGCTGGGCCAGGTTATCATTCACCTTCTCAAACAGGAAAAAAATAACAGATAAGGCTCCAACCGGTGAGGAATTGCTCATGACAAAGGAGTGCTGGTCAGAATTCAGGAACTTCCAAGTATTTGACTGTAGACAGAAGTTTCTGTCCTGCCCAGTCCCCCAGAGCTATCCCCAAAAAAACATACAGAGGCTTATATTAATTATAAACTGTCTGACCTATTAGCTTATTATTAACTAGCTCTTGCAAGTTAAATTAACCCATAATTCTTATCTATGTTTAGCCACCTTTCTTCAGTAAGGCATTGTTTTCTCAGAAAGGCATTCTCGCTTTCTCTGCATCTTGCCAGTGACTGACTCTGCCTTTTCTTGTCTTAGTCTGGTTGCCCCGCCAAAACTTCCTGCCTGGCTCCTGGACCATCAGTGTTTTATTAAAAAATATGAGTGACAAATCTTTACAGTGTACAAGAGCATTATCCCACAGCATATGGCTACTAGATTTCCGAGAATGTCAAGGGGTCCTCACATCTATTAGAGCCATTGCAAAGCAGGCACTCCACATAAGGCTTGGAATAATTCCCTGAACTGACTTTGTGGAGATGATGACACAAGGAGAAACCTCAACAGTGAACATAGACTAGGGGGTAGGCTCCGTAACTTCTGAGCTATGTGATTGTGGACAAGGCGGTTGTCCACTTTGAGCCTCAAGTTTCACATGTAAGGAGTAAATGTAATATCAGTCTAGTTGTAGCTCATAGAACCACTGCTGATCCCCTGAGGTGTGTTCAGTGCTGGGATCACACTGTTGATCCCTTGAGGTGTGTTCAGTGCTGGGATCACACTGCTAATCCCCTGAGGCGTGTTCAGTGCTGGGATCACACTGCTAATCCCCTGAGGCGTGTTCAGTGCTGGGATCACACTGCTGATCCCTTGAGG
>NC_022014.1:69401207-69411092 GCF_000317375.1 Microtus ochrogaster
TCCCCTGAGGTGTGTTCAGTGCTGGGATCACACTGCTGATCCTCTGGGGTGTGTTCAGTGCTAGGATCACACCGCTGATCTCCTGAGGTGTGTTTAGTGCTGGGATCACACTGTTGATCCTCTGGGGTGTGTCAATTCTGGGATCACACTGCTGAAACCCTGAGGTGTGTTCAGTGCTGAGATCATACTGCTGATCCCCTGCGGTGTGTTCAGTGCTGGGTCTACAAAGCCTTCGGTGGCATTTACAAATATTAACATTAGTGTGAGGGGTTTTTTGACTTTTCAAGGGGGAGGTTATCTTACATCTTTGATTGTATTATTTCTTCTGCCACATGTGGAGAGGAACAGGGATGTTATAGACTCAGCTGGTAACTCACTGCTCTCCATGAGTAACTAAGATTTAGAGCAACAAGGAAGCATTCCTTGAAAGCTTTTGGTTTCTGGGGGCAAACACACTTTCAATGTTCAAATACTGTGCATCCCTATACATTACACCAGACAGGTACTCCCAAGTAGCCTTAGAAAAAAAATCATAAAATATTACAAGAGCTATTTTAAAGGGTTTTACCTTCCATTCTGTAAAAGAATAATGAAGATATATGTTCTTAGACTTGCAAAGAATCCTCCAAAATATCTCCTGTCTAGCCTTCCTATATTAGACCCTCCAGCAATTGGCCTAAAAAAAGACTCAGAGTAACAACTTCATGGTCTCAGACTGACATAAGATATATCTACTCTTAAGTACGAGCAGACTCCTATATTCTACAACTTTCCCCTCACCCAATTGATCATTGTCTATAGATAGCTAGCTGCTTCCCTCCCATCATAAACCAAGCTCTGCCTGCTCTATCTCCCACTTGGCCTCTGTCTGGGGATGAGCATTAAATTCTCCTTGATCATCTATTTCAGGATATGCCCAGGAGATGGGTTTCACTTATTAGTTATACTGAACTCATTCTCTAAAGTCCAGGTGGAGCTGTGGAATGGTTGGCTATGTCTCCTTGATGCATCTCATTGCTATCCTTGTCATAGGCTTCAGCTGAGTCACATAATTCCCTCTTTCATATGTCTGATGTCTCCCAAAGTGGCCAGACTGAGACTGGGTTTCATCTCCTTTCCTGAAAATTTCTTTAGCAACCTTTTCCCACCCCAAACCTCCTAAATACACAAATGCACACATAAATACATACATTCTCGGGTATATTCCCAAGAGTGGTATTGTTGGGTCCAGGAGTAAGTTGATCCCGAATTTCCTGAGAAACAGCCACACTGCTTTCCAAAGTGGTTGCACAAGATTGCATTCCCATCAGCAATGGATGAGTGTACCCCTTTCTCCACAACCTCTCCAGCAAAGGCTATCATTAGTGTTTTTTTTATTTTACCCATTCTGACAGGTGTAAGATGGTATCTTAAAGTTGTCTTGATTTGCATTTCCCTGATCGCTAAGGAAGTTGAGCATGACCTTAAGTGTCTTTTGGCCATTTGAACTTCTTCTGTTGAGAATTCTCTGTTCAGCTCAGTGCCCCATTTTATAATTGGGTTGATTAGCCTTTTACGGTCTAGTTTCTTGAGATCTTTATATATTTTGGAGATCAGACCTTTGTCAGTTGCGGGGTTGGTGAAGATCTTCTCCCAGTCAGTAGGTTGCCTTTGTGTCTTAGCGACAGTGTCCTTTGCTTTACAGAAGCTTCTCAGTCTCAGGAATATACCCAAGAGAGGCCTTATCATACAACAAAAGTATATGCTCTACGATGTTCATAGCAGCATTGTTTGTAATAGCCAGAACCTGGAAACAACCTAGATGCCCTTCAATGGAAGAATGCATGAAGAAAGTATGGAATATATACATATTAGAGTACTACTCAGCAGTAAAAAACAAGGGCTTCTTGAATTTTGCATGCAAATGGATGGAAATAGAAAACACTATCCTGAGTAAGGTAAGCCAGACCCAAAAAGAGGAGCATGGGATGTACTCACTCATATTTGGTTTCTAGCCATAAACAAAGGACATTGAGCCTATAATTAGTGATCCTAGAGAAGCTAAACAAGGAGAACCCAAAGAAAAACATATAGGCATCCTCCTGAATATTAATCTTCATCAGGCGATGAAAGGAGACAGAGACAGAGACCCACATTGGAGCACCGGACATAATTCTCAAGGTCCAAATCAGGACCAGAAGGAGAGAGAGCACGAGCATGGAACTCAGGACCGCAAGGGGTGCACCCACACACTGAGACAATGGGGATGTTCTATTGGGAATTCACCAAGGCCAGCTGGCCTGGGTCTGAAAAAGCCTGGGATAAAACTGGACTCTCTGAACATAGTGGACAATGAGGACTACTAAGAACTCAAGAACAATGGCAATGGGTTTCTGATCCTACTGCATGTACTGGCTTTGGGGGAACCTAGGCTGTTTGGATGCTCACCTTACTAGACCTGGATGGAGGTGGGGGTTTCTTGGACTTCCCACAGGGCAGGGAACCCTGATTGCTCTTCGGGCTGAGGAGGGAGTTGGACTTGATTGGGGGAGGGGGAGGGAAATGGGAGGCGGTGGCGGGGAAGAGACAGAAATCTTTAATAAATAAATAAATAAATAAAGAATGTATTTTTGCCATAAACATTTAAAAAAATACATACATTCTCTCCCTCCCCCTCCTCTTTCCCCCTCTCTTTCTGGGTTACAAACTATCTTCTATATTTCACAGCACCTTTTGCAAGCCTCTCTCATGGCAGTGTCATTGTAGACATACTACTCAACCCTCAGCCTATGGAAACACTTTCCACTCTCCCCTCTGGAATATCATAGTTCCCTAATGTAGATGGAAGTTTCTATCCTTCCTGGTCCCACAGACATTCAGTCCCAAATAAACACACAGAGGTTTATATTCATTATTAACTGTTCAGCCTATTACTCAGGCTTATTACTGACTAGCTCTTGCAACTTAAATTGACCCATAATTCTTATCTATGTTTAGCCATGTGGCTTGGTACTTTTTCTCAGTAAGGCTTTCTCATCTTGCTTCCTTTGCTTCTGGATGGTGACTGTGTCTCTGACTTTCCTCTTCCCAGAATTCTCCTAGTCTGGTTGCCCCACCTATACTTCCTTCCTGGCTACTGGCCAATCAGAATTTTATTAAACCAGTATGAGTGACAAATCTTTACAGTGTACAAGAACATTATCCCACAGCAATCTAAGGACTATAAATGACCCAAAAATGCCTCATGGTGGCAAGAACCCTGTTTTCAACTGTCCCTGTCCACCTATCTAGAAAAACTATAAACAGGTTAAATATTAGTCCTCCAATCACTATTTCCTTACTGAATTGCTTTAACACATGGAGAAAACAGATGGCATTCCAGACATGTTGTCATGATGAAAGTATTAAAATGTTATTTGTTTTTTTAAGAAAAAAAAGTATCCTAAGAGCTAGCATATCATTGCAGTCTATTTCAAGATCAGCTCTAAGAAAACTGATATGAAAAAGAAACACGCTGTATTTGGATGTTTGCCTTTTCTTGCCATACCTTCACTTCTCATCCTTGGCTCTTTCTTTTCTGGAAATGTGATCACAGCCAAAACTGAATGCAAAAAGGAACTTAATTTTCTCTTGTTCTAGCAGAAAGGGGGCATTAGCACAGATCACACGCCCACAGTGTGCAAAGAGCATGTGATTCAGGGGGAATTAGCACCAATCACATACACACACACACACACACACACACACACACACACACATCCACAATGTGCAAAGAGCTTGTCATTCATTCACCATGTAGGTTCTGGTTCTACACAAATTCTTCAATGAAATTATACTATAAAGTTAAGGTTTCAGTGATGGAGAGCAAGTCATTATAGTTGGTTTGGATTTGATGTCATACCAAGAACTGAAATTTAGAGTCAAGGATCCTAACCTCATAAATGTCCATCCCAATATAAGTACACAGCATCCTCCATGCAGAAAAAATCTCAGCCAGCAATTCTGGATGGCTTGCTTTAGTGAAAGCTGAGTACAAAGATCAATAGAGCAATATTTTACAGAATTCAATTTATCAAAAGATTTCACGACCTAAAGATGATGGAATGTCTTATTTATTGGCAATCATGGGAACTCCAGGAATGTTTGGTGCAGCGAATTCTACAGCTCAAAGTTGATTTGAAATTTCCTGTCCTTGAAAGAAGACAATGACAGAGCGTCACTCTTAAAGACCGAATCTCAATCCCAAACCCTTGAAGCCAGTATACAAACAAGTCAAGATGCTGAGCTGAAATGGAAGTGGCAGGTGCAATGTGTTTGAGAAACTGTCTACAAAATCAGATGCAGAATGAATGGGAAACTAGTACATGTTTTATTAATTCTTTGATAATTTTACACAATGTATTTTGATCATATGCACCCCTCTTTCTCCAATGCCTCCAAGATCTATCACCTTTCCCTGCTTATTCAACTTTGTGTCCTCATTTTCTTAAAAGCCCATGCAGTCTGGTTTATGCTGGTATATGTAGATCATATGCACTAAACTTCACACACACAGACACACACACAAACACACACACATACACACATATAAACAAGATGGCTCTTAATCTTTAACTCCACCCAACTTTTTCCATATGAAATTGTAGCAAATAATTACATTAAAACTGCCAGTCGTTAAAGGTCATATTAACAGTATCCCAACTTGGATCCTGAAACATTAAATTAAAAACATAATAAAAAAATTAGGGAAAATGAAATAAAGTCTGTAGTCTAGTTGATAGTCAAGTGCCAATGTTAATTCATTTTTATTTGTTTTCAAGTTAGTATACAAAGCAATAGGTTTAACTATGACATTTCAACATACATTTGTCTTTTATACTTTGTTCTAATTTATACTCCAATCCCACCGCTCCTCCCCTAGTTTCTGCAAATCTCTGGCTGGTTTTTTCTATTGTGCTTTGGCTGTGAAATGTCTCCTCCAGACTCATATGTATGAATACTTGATCACTATCTGGGGGAAGCCTTGAGGTGGGGCCTAGCCAGAAAAAGTGAGTCACCAGGGAAGTGCCCGGAGGTTTCTTAGCCTAGTCCCTCTTCCTTCCTCCTGAAGGCTCTCTCTGCTGCTTTCATACCACCAGCATCCCACTCCATGTGCCCCCTCTCATTTAAGATCTTTCCTTTCCCTCTCATAATCACCTTTATTTTATGACACACATTCATACTCACATGTTACACACACTCATGCACTCACATATACTCACAAACATACATATATATATATATATATATATATATATATATATATATATATATGCTCATACATACTCAGATACACACACTCACAGGCATACTCCCATACACACACTAATTCACAGACATGCACACATTCATATACACATTCACATATATACATACACTCATACACACACTAATACACATACATAATTACATGCATACAATTTTAGATATAGATTCTGCATATGGCATGAAATGTGGTATTTGTGTTGCCTGTATTGGTTGAATGACTTACTTCACTTAAGATAATTTGCAGTTCTGCCTATCTTCCTACAAATGTCAAATTTCAGTTTTCTTTCTAGCTGAATCAAATTCTATTATGTGTGTACGCGACATTCTCATTCCTTGCCCATTTCAATAGGCTTCTGAGCTGGTTTGGGTCCCTGGCTGTTGTGAGTAGTGAAGCCGTAAACATATATGCACAAGCATCTCTGTAGTGTGTTCCCAAAGGACTCTAATCAACATGCCAACATTAGTTTCTTAGCTTGACAAATAAACAATGTTTATGTAAGATACCAGCATTTGGGGAAACTGGCTGAAAGACGTCCCCGAATTCTTCAGGATAATGTCTTTGTGCGCTTATTGCAAATCTAAGTTTATTCCAAAACAGGAAGCTTATTTTAAAATTTTAAGAGGATTAAATCCACAGTTTCCTGACCATGAACATGAAGCACTGAAAGACTGCGAGAGATGGAGTCTACCCCAAGATTAGAGTAAGGCGTTCCCCGCTCTTCCTGTTAGCTGTGCCTGGGGTTGATGGGTAACCCCCCAGAACCTCCGTTTTCACAACAGACACCATGAGCCAACAAGCTGGCTCACTGGATAAGGGCCCTTGCTTCCAAGTCTGAGGACCTGAGTTTGAACCCCAGGACCCACATTGTCGCAAGAGTGAACTGACACCCCACACCTAAAAATAAAGAATCTTGGGAGGCAGAGGCAGGCAGATCTCTGTGAGTTCGAGACCAGCCTGGTCTACAAGAGCTAGTTCCAGGACAGGCTCCAAAACCACAGAGAAACCCTGTCTCAAAAAATAAAAAATAAAAATAAAGAATGAACTGATATATACAATAAACATGAATTGAGATGCTTAATGCACGATAGTTGAATTTAGTTTCCAAAAAGAAAAGGGAGATAATTTTGTAAGTGGAGAATACCTACCAGAAACCCACACCGCTTCTAGCCAAGCAGGAATCTCCTTTCAAAGATGCAGCAAATTGATGAAGAACATCAACGCTTAGCCATCAGGACCCCAGCAGAAGGTTAAACTCAGCACCACTCCCTTCTCACCTAAGTAAACACTTCTTAGTTATGTTATCATTGCACACCTACTGGTCCGGGAAAACTTTTCACAAACTGATATCCAAGTTACTCAAAATAACTATAATTTTACTTTTCTAGGTAAGTGCTATTATAGACTAAAAATTGTTTCTAAAAGAAATTCTATTATCTCTGTTGTTGGGGAATATAAAAATAAACAAGCTCGTATAATTTACTTATTCCTCTGCTGATAGATGGATTGTCCAGCAAGTTAAACGCCAGTTAAGGAAACTACAGCCCAGAGAAGTTCAAAACCCTTCTAACAGTGCACAACTAAGGCCTGGGTTCTGACACCTTCTGTGCAGTACTCCTGGGTTTTTGAGCCCTGCTTCCTCTCCTACAGGGCTTCCTGTCTTTGCAGGTTAGGTCTCACACTAAGCATCCTTTAGCTAGTAATGATCTCAGCATCTCTCTCCAGTTGCACTTTACCCTTAGCACTATTGCTTTCTAATACCACTGCTAATTCTTCCAAGAATCCAAGTGTCTGGCTGGCGAGAGCCACCACAGCTCACTAGACACACTGATATCCCCATGTCCTTCCAGGTTCCTGATGTCCTGATGTTCTGGTTAGACTGATTGTATCAAAGTCAGACAATACACACACACACACACACACACACACACACACACATACATACATACAAAGGGGGGATGGGAGAAAGAGGAGGAGATAGAAACAGAGAGAGAGGGAGAGATAGAAACAGAGAGAAGAAGGGAGGGACCGAGAGAGAGAGAGAGAGAGAGAGAGAGAGAGAGAGAGAGAGAGAGAGAGAGAGAGAGAAACCTGACTTGCAAGCTCTCATTAGCAATAAATGCCAAGTTTCCGGAATCCAGGCGTCTTGGTTACAAGTAAATGGGACATTGCTGCATTAATGCAGTAATGGAAATATAATGAAGGAATTTATTGTCCCTGAAAGACAATATCTGCCACACAAACCCCACGGGGCATCCCCAGACAGTAAGTGCAGCTCCACGCCTCTAATTCCACTGGCCCACAATTATCTCAGGAGGACCCTGACCCTTCAGTTCTCCCTATTAAAAGTAGATTTCCTTACAAAGTGAACCGTGCTTTATCGAATTGCATCATTTTGATCACTGGAAATTGACGTATTGGGCTCATTAGCCAGGAAGCTGGGTAGTTCATTTCTGAGGCGTCTCAGAACCTGTCCCAGTCCAGTCATTGAGAGAGCACAGCAGCCCACGATGCCATGGGAGAAAGTTACTCCAGCGATTGCGGTCTTTCCCTCTCATTACAGAAATAATGAACAGAAAACTTCTCTGCTACAGGTACTGCTTTCCAGCTACACACACACCCAGAATGACTGTGCTTTCCTGCAACTGAATACTATTTGATGGGCACGCCGGCCTACCGTGCTCCTCCGCACCGTTTTCCTCTTTAAATGCTTCAGCTGTAGGGACGAAAAGACTAAGTCTTTGCCTTCATCTTTAATATTTAAAACTGTTCACACAACCTTTGAAAAATCAAATATTGACGCTGTTATCTGTTGTTCTTCAAAACGGAGCAATTATACTGCAGGCCCTTCGAATATGCCTGCTTTCCTCAGAATCCTCAGAATAAGAACGAGGATGTGAGGGAGACCTTTTTTTTTGTTTTTTTTTTTTTTTTTTTTTTTTTTTGCTCTGTGGCCTTCATTCTCTTCCGCCTCGGGTGGGAATCAGGAAAGAGTTTTTGACTCTTAATAAGGAACGCGCTGAGGTAGCTTCCTGAAAGCACCTAGTGGGCAGGCTGGCAAGGGATACGAGACGCAAGGAGCATCCTCAAAGTAGATTCTGCAGAATGGCACTGTGCCCTTGGAGCGATACAGGCACCGGGCTCTCAGCCAGTTTGCCCACAGGAGGCCAGCTTTCTTCCACCTCTGCAACCTAGATTCTTGGGAAGCAGCCAGTCTTTGTCCGGGATGAGTCCGCACTGCCCTCTAGTGGCTATATCTAGAAGCTACATATCCAACCCAGCCCATAACTATTTTCAGCAATCCCTCACAGACGACTCCTCATGTCGGATACTGGGGATATTGAGAAGAACGAGATGCACACCATGCTCACCGATTCTTCATGGTCCCTGTAGGGAGAAACATACACGAAAGTGGTTATAAAGCATGCTGATGAGCTCTGACACACGAGCGAATTCCAAGTGCAGTGGCAACACAGGAGCGCCTCCTAACCCAGGCTCTGAAATTCCATGGAGGTGACTGAGATGGTCCTGAAGGATGAAAAGGGCCATCTACATAGAGGAAAGGAGGTGTCCCTTGGGGCCTGCTGGTCAGGGGCTCTTACGTCACCACAAAAGTGTGGGATTAGAAGACAATCATAGGCATTTCGTTGAGATACTGTGTCATTGAGATGAGAACATTGCTTTTAGGGTGCATTTTCTTACATTTCTTTGCTTTCTACAAAGGATGGCCAGTCATTATTTTATCAGTAACGCTTTTTTCTTCAGGATGGCATTCTAAAGCATGGTGCATTTTACTATATAAGGAATCTGAGATTTGAGACCTTAGGATACCAGTTGTGTAAGGACGAGGAGTTAAGGCTGGTATAAGATGACGGGACACTAAGAGAGAGGTTGTGGAGACAGAGAGTGTGGGAAAGGCCATAGAAGCCTCAAAGAGGAGGAGGAGGAGGAGGAGGAGGAGTCTTTAAAGTTTCCAAATACTTATAAGAAGTGGAGCAAACGAAGAGAGAGTCACTGGTCCCTCCCCCATAGTGTGTGTGGGTGTGGTGTGTGTGAGAGAGAGAGAAAGAGAGAGACAGAGACAGACAGAGAGAAATCAACTGGAAGGAACTAGTAAACCCATGCTTTCTCATGAGCATTTCAAATTCGTTGATGAATTACACATGGTGGGAGGGGAAAGCGAATAATAGGAAGGTGTGATGATATCACCTCACTGAGGAAAAATCCAAATGTTCTTCTAAAAGTACAGGATGCAGAGATGTGGAGACAGGTTGAATGGTTTCTCTTTGGCCCTCTTAGTTCACGACTATTTTTTGCTTCTAAGACACAGGAGCAAAGGGCCACCTTGGACTGGATCTAACTCTGCTGTGAACAAGCTCTCCTGGTACCAGGAGGATCAATTGTACAAACAATTTTGTGGTCATTCAATACTTTTGTCATGGGTGAAATTAAAGGGCACCATTTGCTTTCCTCTGTTGGATACCCAGGTTGTGGGCTCAACAACAACCAGAAAAAAAGAAAAAACCCATACCACAGCACACACTGAACCACCTCTCCTCCACTGCACACACTGCACCACCTTTCCTCCACTGCACACACTG
>NC_022014.1:69411737-69416465 GCF_000317375.1 Microtus ochrogaster
CCACCTTTCCTCCACTGCACACACTGTGCCTCCTTTCCTCCACTGCACACACTGAACCACCTTTCCTTCACTGCACACACTGTGCCTCCTTTCTTCCACTGCACACACTGAGCCACCTTTCCTCCACTGGCATCTTACTCTTCTAGACACAAATTGGCTGTCATACTCACGGCTTTGAAGCTATGCTATGAAATATCAGTTGCACAAAACAGAGCCATGTATCTCTGGTTATTGCAATGTGTGTCTGCTCACCCTGGAGGTGAAATGCTAGCCCCTGTTGTCAGCTACTTAATTATGTCGTTGGGCTTTACTTGGCTGTTGACTTTTAAATTTTATTGCTATTAGCCAAAGGCTGGGGAAGAAGAAGGTGAGCAGGCAGGGGTGGCGTGAGAATTGGAGGCACGATGGAACTTTCTCTAATATAAAAATGTAGCAAATGTGCAGGATCAGTGTAGCAGGGCAGAGCATGCCAGCAGGGAATTACTTCTTATAGGAAGGCGTCCTTTGTGAGCGTGATTGGTTTCACACTGCAGTTGAAAGAGTCAGACAGATGCACATTCAAGTCCTCCATCCTTTCTGTGCTACCTTTCCAGGCTAGGCTGTTTATTTAACCTCTTATATTCCCGTCTTCCTTACTAGTAATGCAGAGGTAGGGATGGGAGGAAAAAGACGCCCGGTGTGAAATAGTAACAGTCTGACATCTGGCAGATGTCACCATATAACCTGTGCAGCCACATCAGGGCTGCTTTTGTCCCTGCCTTCCAGCAGCCCTGTGCAGACGCAGTGCTGTTCTTTGTAAAGGTCTCTCGTTTCCTATTCTCATGCCTTCCTATTCTAGATATCTCTGGATGCCCACATCCTACCCACTTCCAAGGCCCATTTCCAGTGCTTTCTTCTCTAGGAAATGACCAGAGTTTCCCTGGACCGAGTCAGCTCTCCTTAGAGCAATTCAGCCACCCGGCATGTGATCTGCAAGGGTTGTCGTTCATTCCCAGTCTCTGATCCTTCTCTGACCTATTTACCCTCACTGAACCTCAGCTTCTTCATCAAGTGAGGATAATGAAATTGCCTACTTCCTAGGGCAGAGGCAAGAAAAGAATTGCCAATGCATACTTAGTAGCAGGCATGCAGCGCTCCGGAGAGAGACTTAGCACAGCACTGAAATATTAGCAGGACTGTCTCTAGATATGACCTCTATGGAAACATGGGACTTGCTTGGTCACTTACTTCGAGAGAGGACACATGCTGTTCCTGGACATCAGGGAGGTGTATGCAAACAAGATTGGAGAACAATACCCAGAACCCACATAAGAAACTCATGCAGAAGGCTGGAGGATACAGTTCAGTGGCAGAGAGGTTGACTAGCCTGCATGAGACCCAGCATTCAATCCCAGCATCTATAAAATACAAATTAAAAATTTTCACATAATACTTTTAATAATTCTTTGAGAATGTCATACAATCTAGTCTGATCACATGTGTCCCCTTTCTCTCCCTCCAACCCCTCCCAGGTCCACCTCTTGCTTCCCTAATCCCCCAGCTTTGTATCCTCTCTCTTTAAATAACGCATAGAGCCCCATTTATGTTGCCCATATACTTCTGGGTTTGGGACCATGGACCGGCCAACCATACCAGGTTCGTCAACATGCCAGGCTCAGCTCCTTAAAGAAAACTAACATTCCCTCCTCCCAGAAGTCATCAGCTGTCCATTGCTCCTCAGCCTGGAAAGGGGGCGGGGTTTGTGAGCCCTTCTTTGAAGTTGGAGTGCTGTGGTCCCGTCATGTCCCGAAGGCACAGCTTCGTTGTCCATGAATTTTGAACCTTAGAATATTTTAGTCCCCTCTTCCAAGATGCTCCTGAACCTTAAGCAGTTGGAATAACAAATATTTTTAAAGCTGAGCCGGCATGGCATCTACCTAAAATCCCAGCAGAAGTCGGGTCAGGAAAGGCCAGGAGTGAGCTGGAGTTGGTGAACTTCAAGTTTAGTGAGATCCCGCCTTAATAAGTAAAGTGTAAGGAGATTGGGGAAGACACTCAATGTCAACTTTGGGCCTCTATATGCTCCCACAAATGCACCATGACACACACACACATGCACCTACACATGTGAACCTGAGTGCACACACACAGATACAGTGATCAACAGCAACAGACATGAGTGTGACCACAGGCACACCAGAATGGAGCACTAATGGGGTATGGATGCTATTTCTTTATCAGCTTAAGACCCTGACCCTGTCTGGCAGAGTACGGGGGCTGTTCGTTAGCTTGCAGAGTCTCTGGGCAATGCAACGTGTGTGCAAACTGCACAGTGACAGGAAGTTCCAGCCGTACAGTCGTTAACTGGCAAGGCTAATAGCTTTGGTGAATGTAGAATAGATGCCTGACCTTCAAGATGGGAACAGAGCCCTTGTGATCCTGCACGGAGGGAGAAGCAGACTCGTGGAGGCATCTGAGAATTCCTTTAGGATCTCCCAGTAAACACACCTGTGAACAAAAGGTGTCCCACTTTTATGCAACTGATCTTTTCAGCTCATGAAATGATTCTCACATGCAACCAGCCTAGTAGCAGTAATATTAAGAGGTTCACAGCCTGTATAAATTGTGTAAGTTCCACGCATGTGTGCCCCATAAAGGTTGCCATGTGAATCACACTCAAAATAGTAAAAAGTTGGGTAGATTAAAGGCTGTCACTTGGGTGGGAAATATAGACTGGAGACACCACAGTCTTAATTTATTTCTTGGCTATTTAATTCTCCCTGGAGTTTGGTAACCTTGGCAACTGCCCAATTGACCCATTCTATACAAAGAGCAGACTTGAAAGGAAGATGAGCCAAGCCACCCTGTCCATATGGTGGCCACCAACCTCCCATAGCCATGGAACACATTTATCTGCCAGCAGCCAAGGGAAGACTACTCTCAGATCCAAAACTCATGAACACTCAAATCCCTGATAGCAAGTCTCTTTATTTGCATATAACCTGTAAGTATATCCTCTTATACTTTGTCTCTATATTACTTAAAAATGAAGTGCTCTGTCAGTGGTTGCAATACTGATGAAATATTGACCTGAAAAATATCTGTGCTGGCTTACTATTGATGCTATTCTTTTTTTTTATCAAATACTGTCATTCTGTTGTTGATTGAATCCTCAGTTGGGGTGGGCCAGCTGTGTGTGACATGTTCTAAGTCCAAACTGGAATGTGTTTAAAGTGTAAAAAACACACTGAGCTTCCAAGACTTAAGGCGGGAGGCAGGGTGGAGAATGCAAAATATCTCATTAGCAATTTTTGTATTGATTATATGCTGAAATAACACTTTGGATATATTAGTTTAGGTGAAATATATTCTTAATGTCAATTTCACGGTTTTGTTGTTTGTTAATGTAGGCAATAGAGAACTTAGAGTTGCCACTTGTAACCACCTTCTGTTTCTGCTGGTCATTTCTCTGTGGGGCAGCGTCTTTGTACTCTTGCCCATGTTGAGCCATCAGAAGCCAGTTCCATGTTGTTTACTTTAAAAATGAAAATCTGAAAGGGTTCTCAGTAGAATGTGTCATGCATCTCTGGTCCTCCCATTCTCAGGCTCCTTTTAGTCCCTTACAGCCCCATCTCCCAGGGCTTGTATCTCAGAGACACCCAAGAGATGAGGGGCGGGGCTTCCGAGTCAACTCCCCACGTCCCCACCCTGCCCATGATGCTTGCCTTAGTTGTGTCCATGTTCTGTTGATTCTGTGCACTTGAGTACAGTATGGAGACTGGCAGCTCGAGGTGAGCAAGAGTCTAGGACACAGTGTGTGCCAGTCAGGCTTCTCAGCACAGGCAAATCCCTGAGAGAAACAGTTTAAGGTGTGAAAGATTGCATTTGGTTCAAAGGTTTCAGCCAAGGAAAACTGGCACCATTGTTTCTGAGTATACGGTAAGACAGCACAGCATGGTAGACGGGCATGTAGGTCAGTGATGCTTACCTCATGGTAGCCTGTTTGGGGAGGGTGAAGAAGAGGGAGGAAGTGAAGACAAGATCAATCTTCCCCAGGGATCTACTTCCTCCAAGTAGGCACCACCTCCCATAACGTCATCATTTTATGAATGTGTCAAGAAGTGAGTCCATTGGTTAAGTCTGGGGCTTGGGACCCAATCACTTCTTGGTGATTAGGACCAGCAAGGAGGGACCAAGCCTCAACACATGAGCCTACTGGAGAGACACTTCATATCTAGACCATGACACCATGGGAGATTAATGTCAAATAATTAACTAGCATACAATGGAAATGATGAATGAGCAATGGGACTTGCAATATAATTATGCCCCAATCATTGGCTGTTTCTAGTTTCTTTGAAGAAAAAAAAACCAACCTGGCATCAAGGATTCTAACATCTGACCAGTGGTACTGGTGATGCCCATATGGGGAAATGCTAAGAAGGCCATCTACCACGCTCCACCAGTGCCAGTACCACTGTGCTCCATGGGCTCCATTTAAGAGGCATTTTCCTCTTAAGAGATGAAATAACTGGAGATCGGGAGTTATTTCCCTGAAGCTTTGTGATTCAGGGGCTGAATTAAATGACATTACACTAGAAATAACCATTCTACAGCAAGTCTCCCTGTGTTAATTAAAGTGACCTAACCTTGAATTTTCACAGTTTAGAGAAAACTATTGGCCCCAAAGTGAATCACTGTATAGCCCTCTCTCTCTCTCTCTCTCTCTCTCTCTCTCTCTCTCTCTAT
>NC_022014.1:69416565-69431567 GCF_000317375.1 Microtus ochrogaster
TATATATATATATATATATATATATGTCTAGAAGGAACTTGGCAGTATATTTTTATAATTATTAAAGCAGTCCCTTGAGGCATACAAAGAGGATGAAAGAAATACTCTATACTGCTATGTCCCTATCCCCTAGCATTGAATGTCTGTTTGATTTAGCTTAGAATTCCTCAGAAAAGGAGTCACAAAAGAAGCCAACAGCTGCTCTTGTCCCACCTCATACCTTCTGAATCAGATGAAGAATACACTTGTTTTAGGTACCAGGTGACACTCAAAACAAAATCTGGTCCCTTTTTATTTAATAAATAGAAATCTAGTACTGTATGGGTGATGATAAAACAAGATTAAGAATGTAATCCATTAAATATATGCTCTGTAATATGTAACAGATATAGAAAATATAATAAAATGTATATTAAATAGATGCCATTTGTTTATTTAAAATATATTTTTAAAAGCACAAATAAATGCTCCAAATGAGTGTGTTCAGCTTAAATCTGGTGTGAGTTAATGGGACAGGAAAGTTAGAAGCAATCTGTTTTCAACCAAATGGTGCCATCTTGGTTCCAGTTGCTCTCTTTATCCACAGAGGACTCCAGCCAGTCACTAGGGACTCAGAAAAATTAAATTCAGACAGCCAGCTGTGAGTGACTTGGCAAGAGCCTTGCAGACTCTCGATGTGATAATTGGAAAGCAGTACCCAGGTCTCCCATTTGGGAACTCATATACCAGAACTAGAAGAAAAACTCCATTCCAGATACCTCTGCGTATCTAGAATACTCATGCTCAGAGTTGAGGCAGGGCTGGGGTGCCAATAACTTTGTATGCAAGGTAACGTTGAGTCTAGTTCTTACCACTTGTTCGTGGTCCCCCAAACACCACGGAGGACAGGAAACCTTCTCTTCACTTATCCCATATGTTGGCGGGTCGGGCAATGTCTTACACACCTCTTTTTCATCGGTCCTATCTTTAGCATCAGATATAATCAAGATCAGAAGGTCCTTTCTGGGATCTCACAGCCTTCTATATCCCTGGA
This sequence comes from Microtus ochrogaster, assembly GCF_000317375.1. Taxonomy (NCBI): domain Eukaryota; kingdom Metazoa; phylum Chordata; class Mammalia; order Rodentia; family Cricetidae; genus Microtus; species Microtus ochrogaster. Next base: position 69,417,599 of record NC_022014.1, read on the forward strand.
CTTTTGAAGAAATGATTCATGATTTGAAGAGTCAATATTACCATAAACTGGATCTGTTTTTTACAGCAATAGAATTGATATAATAGTAGGCAGCATATATGATTGTTCCATCTGTTCGTCCAGGGTTGTCCAGGTCCGAGTCCTTACACAGGCCAGACACAAGCTGACTGAGATGAAAAAAAAAGGAAGATTAAATTGAACAATGCTAAAGAAGGCTCTTCCCTCTGTCTTCCCTGCAAGGTTAAGAGTGATGCGTGAGGTCCTGCCCACTCCCAAAGCTCCACAGCCTTTACCTTCTCAATATCCAACCCTACCTTTTTTAACCATTATAGTAAAACTTAAGTTACATAAAACATTTAGACAGATACTGTGTAATGTCCACTATCCAGGTACACAGTGTCATCTGAAAGCATCAGGGTAATTCGTTTCTATTTTTGTGTGGATTGTAGGTTTTATACATAATACTCCACGGTTATCTACATACATACACTCAGCACTCCAGAACTATGTGTATGCACGGAGCACTCCAGTGCTTTGAATTTAGTCAGTATTCATCAGCAGAAAAAAATTACCTGAACAGAAACACTATAAGGACCACACCAGTTAACATGGATAGGGGAAAGTCTGCAGTGGCCTATACCGAGACAATGAGCTACAGGTTGTCAAGGGCTGCTGGGAGAGGAAAAAAAATCAGTTTCTTCTGAAGATAAGCTTACACATAGCACATAGGTTGTCCATTCCAAGTAGTCCGCCCTGGACATATGTATGTTTAAGCAAGACTAAATGGTCTCAATAGGATGTGTGGGGGTGTGTGTGTGATAATAATTAAAGATGAAGCGGTCATGAATTTGAGAGAGATATGGAGGGATATTGGGCAAATTGAAAGGAGAAGGAGGGGCTGGAGTGATGTAGGTATACTATTTGTATACAAAGTCATCTAGGGACTGATGGAGGCAGGTTCAGAGACCCACAGTCAAACATCTGGCCAAGCCCAGGTACTCAGGGAGTCCTGCTGAGGAGAGGGAGAAGAGATTATAGGAGTCAAGGGAGTCAGAGACATCAGAAAAAAAAAAGCACAGCTACCCTGGCTCACAGAGTCTGAATCAACAACCAAGGAGCCTGCATGGGACTGACCTAGGCCCACTGTATATATATGATAGTTGTGTAGCTTGGTCTATTTGTGGAACTCCTGGCAATAGAAGCAGAGCTGTCCCTGGTGTTTTGGTTGGCTCTTGGGAACCTATTCCTCCTGCTGGACTGCCTTGCCTAGCCTGAATACAGGGGGAGAAGCTTGGTCTTAAGGCAAATTAATATGCCATGCTTTGGTGATGCCCATGGAAGACCTGCCCCTTTCTGAGGGAATGCAAAGGAGGGGTGGATGGGGGGACATAAAGGAAGTGAGGGGAGGAAGTGGGAGGAGAGGGTCGAGGGGAGATTACAGTCAGGCCATAAAATTAATTAATTAAACATAAAATAATTTTTTAATGAAAATTGAAGAAAAAGAGAAAAGAAGAAAAGAATCCATATATAAGAGGGAACATGAGATTGTTTTTCTGAGTCTGGATCATACCACTTAATGTAATACTATCCAAATCCTTCAGTTTTCCTGCATATTTCTTAGTTTCCTGCTTCTTCACAGCCGACTAAACGCCCATTGTGTAGATGCAACATGTTTGCAAATTCCATCTTCTGTTGCTGGGCATCCAAGCTGGTTCTGTTTGTATGCTGTTGTGAATAATGCAGGCATAAACATGAATATGCAGGCTTGTCTACGGTAGGATGTAATCGGAGACTGTTCATGCATTCCCAGATGCTCAGACCTGAAATAATCACACAGAAACTATATTATTGGCAATACTGCTTGGCCAATAGCTTATGCATATTTCTTGCTAGCTCTTATATCTTAAATTTACCCATTTCTAGTAATCTGTGTATAGCCACATGGTTGTGGCCTACCAGTAAGGTTCCATCCAGCATCTGTCTCTGCAGTGGCTACATGGAGTCTCACTGACTCTGCCTACTTTCCCAGCATTCAGTTTAGTTTTCCATCCTAGCTTTATTCTGCCCTATCACAGGCCAAAGCAGCTTCTTTATTCATTAACCAATAAAAGCAACACATACACAGAAGGACCTCCCACACCAGTAGGATACAGAGTATTTGGGGCATGTGCCTAAGTGGTACATCTGGGTCATATTGTAGTGATGTTTTTAATGATCTGAGTAACCTCCATACTGATTTCCACGGTGGCTGCATCAGCTTATATTTAAAGGGTATGAGCATAGGTTTAGGCCATGAAACTACATAGGAGATCACAAGAAGGGAAAAGAGGTATCCAGAAATGTGTAGGGTTGGAGGAGCAAAAGATTACATGTGACACTCAGGTGTAAAGAAGGCTGTGGGGGATGGGCATAGGGAAGGAAAGAGGGAGAAGAGAGACAACAAAAATAAGTACATTTTGTTTGAAAATCTGCTGTAATGAAGCCTAATTCTTTGAATACTGATTTTTGAAAATGAATTTAAAGTAGATTCGGGAGAGATGAGCCCGTCTGATGAATGAACAAAGTCAGCGGGGGTGACTTCTAACTTGGGATCTGTCTGTCTCCGTCTTCTGGTTTATTGGGTCTGATTATTTCTGGAGTTCTTTCCACTCGATACTCCATTTGGCCCTCATCTTATCCACCTGTGTATTCACTTGGCGGCTTCAGGGCTGCCCATGCCTGGACTGCAGTTGATTCTTCCACACTGTTCTCCCTTGAAAAACGCCCTGAGCACACCATGTGAACAAGCGGCCCCCCAGCTCTTTGCACTCAGCCTTCACAAATCAGCCCCTTGGTGTGTGTATCAGGACTCTGCAGGAAACCAGGCTAAGCAGTGTTCTTAAATCTCCTATGCTCACTAATTACACTGCAAAGAACTATTACACACTTCAGCAGACCAGTCAAAGGCACGTAATAGGAAAGCTGAGTTCAAAGGAAAGACACCTAATTTATGACAGGCTGTCAGCCACTCTTCACTAACCCTTCTTGGCACCAAGTAGCCTTCCTAATTATGGGATCAGACATTCAGTTGGCAATCCTATACTGGACATACTACCTATCTCTCAGTTCTCAGCAAGTAGGAGCTAGAATCCTGCTTCCCTAGATGTAGGAATCCCCCAAAGGTGTCCAGCCCAGACCTGGGCAGATGAAGCACTTTCTCTCATCTCCACATCAGTGTTAGATTTTATTTGAGTTGATCCCTAAGTCCAGATGCCACATATAAACAACATGGTTTCACCAACTCTTCCTGCTGACCTATTACTCATTTTCAGAGCTGTAGACCTTGGAATCTCAGTATCCTGGAGGACAATTCTGGCTTTTGTGGTTTCCCATGGTGAAACTCTTTTTTTATTATTCTTTGTTATTCAAGTCAGTGTTTCTCTGTGTAGTCCTGACTGTCCTAGGTAGACTGGACTGGCCTTGAACTCAGATATCTGCCTGCCTCTGCCTCCTGAGTGCTGGGATTAAAGGTTTATGCCACCTCCAACCAGCTCCCACAGAGAAACTTTAAGCACAGTCTTTAACCCATTAAGATTCTCCATCTAAGGATAAAGAACAAGTTAGCCTGCCTCACAAGGTCAGTGTAAGCATTAGATGAGATAATAGGTACAACCTATTATCAAGAATGCTACCTGGAATGCGCCAGTCACTGCAGCAGCTAGGGATGTTGTATATATCCTCTGCCCAGTGTGTTTACAATAACAGCAAAAACACAATCTGCTGAGTCAGGCCACATCTCAGCAATGCAAATGCCATCATGTCATGCTCATCTCGCTTTCTAGGTCAGGAAACAAGGCACTGCCAGGCTAAATAACCACTCAGAGGACAAAGGGGGATGCAAGAGGACCACAATTCTTGTGTTACTATTATTCCTGTATGATCAATGAGCATTTCTGAGAGCCAGTTACACCCAGAAAGGTAAATAAACCCAAAGATAACAGTGCTTTGAATCTACAGTGGCCTTCACAGGCTCCTGTTCTGAATGTTCATTCCCAAGCTTGTTGCACCAGTTCAGACTGTGGTGCCTTTAGGAGATGGGGCCTGACTCATGGAAACATGTAACTGGAGGTTTCTCTCCTGCATACCAATAGCTATTCAGTCCCAAAGAAACACACAGAGGCTTATATTAATCATAAATTGTTTGGCCTCTTAGCTCAGGCTTATTTTTAATTAGCTCTTATAACTGAAATTAACCCATAATTCTTATCTATATTTAGCCATGAGTCTTGGTAACAGTAAGGTATTTTCGTCTTGCTTCCTCTTTATCTGGCTTGTGACTGACTCTCTGCCTTTCCTCTTCCTAGAATTTTCTTTTTTTTTTTTTGTTTTTTTTTCGTTTTTCGAGACAGGGTTTCTCTGTAGCTTTAGTGCCTGTCCTGGAACTAGCTCTGTAGACCAGGCTGGCCTCGAACTCCCAGAGATCCGCCTGCCTCTACCTCCCAAGTGCTGGGATTAAAGGCGTGCGCCACCACCGCCCGGCATCCTAGAATTTTCTTAGTCTGGTCATCCTGCCTATACTTCCTGTCTGGCTACTAGCCAATTGGTGTTTTATTAAATTAATATGAGTGGCAAATCTTTACTGCATACAAGAATATTATCCCATAGAATTTTCCCTTTTTTCTTTTCAAAACAAGAACTCTGAATCTGATCTCTTGCACAGGTCTCATGGCCTTCTTTTCCCTTTATACAGTAGGAATCCCATTTGCTCTATTGACCCCATTTGTAGTATTACATTTCCATTTGTGCTATTGGAAATGTTCTTCAGTTTATCACAGGACATTTCGGGCAGGCTACCTTGTAAGGAAACGTAACAAAACCTTCACGTTTAGACTTGTGTTACATCAAGCAAGTAACTACTGAACGTTTTGGATGTTCTAAGGTTAATGTTCACTCAAACTCAGATTTCTGCAATAGAATATCAATCCTACAAGCACAGTGCCCGAAAGATCTTTGACATGTTTAATTTTTTTAATTAAAAAATAATATACCCTGGCTTGGAGATAGGGCTTAATCTGGTACATGAGCATGAGGACTTGTGTTCAGGTCCCCAAAACTCCATGAAGAAAATTCAGATGGTAGCACAAGCCTGTGACCTCAGTGCTGAGGGCATGGGAACACTAGGATCAGGAGCTGAGTGGTTAGCCAGTCTAGTTGACTCTGTGAGCTTCAGTTTCAGTGAGATCAAGGTCACTGGTCCTTAGCATGGCACCTGGCAACTGTATGATTCTGTAGAAGTCACATCTGTTTCTCTGGAGAACCCTCACTAACGCTATAAGAAATCCCAAAGATCCTAAACTCCAAACCAGTGCAAGGTTTCCACCCCACTCCCACTCCCACCCTGCTTCTTGAAGAACTCACTGTGGTACCCCATTGCTAAGTAATCCCTAGTAATTGGAACAACTTAATCATTCCCAGTGGTTAAATCAGCAGGTTGAAGAGCCAAAGACACCTTTTCCACAAGGACAGCTGTTTGTTTCAGAACACAAAAGACCACAGAAAGGAGTCAAGGGGCGTCATCCCTATGAGAAACTGCCAGCGCACACATGGGTTTAAGCTTGACATCTTCCCGCCCAAAGTGAAGCAAATGGCACAGGCCTAAGTCCCTCACCAAGAGGGGTGTTGCATCTGTTGAGGAAGAAATTGTAAGGATTTAAAGGGAAAATCCTTTATAATTTAGCAGTCACTCTGACCCCAGGTAAAGATGCAATCTGCTAGTGTCAGACTGTGGCCGATTCTTAAAGAATGAATGCTCCTCTTACCTTAAAAGATGCACTGAGCAAAATCATTTCCTTTAATAGAAGGCTGTCTATGTAATGAGCTAGAAGAGGAACACACTAAGAAGAAGCCTGACAGATCTCTAACCACTATTCCAGAACTGTGCTTGCTCCACAAGGGCATCCAATGTTATAAAATAAACATGGTGAATTTGGGGTTGCTTGTCTACAGAATCAACTGTCCTTCCCGGTCCCACAGTTGTTCAGTCCCAAAGTAACACACAGAGGACTACATTAATTATAAACTGCTTGGCCCATTAGCTCTAGCTTCTTATTGGCTAACTCTTGCATCTTAATTTAACCCATTTCTATTCATCTGGGTATCACCACGAGGCTGTGGCTTACTGGGTAAAGTTCTGGCATCTGTCTCCAGTGGTTCTACTTGGCTTCTTTCTCTCTGACTCTGCCTTCTTCCTCCCAGCACTCAGTTTAGTTTTCTCCGCTTACCTCTATCATGCCCTGCCAGGCCCAAGACAGATTTTTTTTATTAACCAATGTTATTTACAGCATAGAGAGGGGAATCCCACATCAGTTGCTATTTTTTCCCTTGTTTATTTTAATTTCCTTTTTATGTTTGATTATTTGGTTTACAAAAGAGCGTTATTTTTATATTGCCTCAAGTTACTGATATTATTTATTGACATCCCATCTCTACAGGCATTTATGCCCCGCTTCCTTTAATAAATGTAGCTCCAACTAGTCTTAAACTAGTATAAATGTCTATAGCTAGGGAAACAAGGTCTTTTTGGGTCTTCATCCTAAGATTGACAGCAGCCTAGCATGAGTCTTTCATGTTCTCGACAAAAAATCCTGTTACTCTCCACCCCCAGAACTGCCTAAGACCTTATCTGCAGTGTACAGAAGAAAGGACACCCAACACCAAACTTCCATCTGAAATGAGCAGAGACCATTGCTTTTGCTCACATCAAGAAAACTGGCCCTCAGTTTGCCTCCTGCCCACTGTGTGATGATTCTGGACAAGTCAAGTCACCGAACCCTTATCAACCTCCCTAAATTCCTTCATTTGCAAAATGGGCAACACACACATACACATACTTCTTGCCGCAGGTTGCAATGAATTCAAAAAAAGGCTAGAGAGCTGTGGGGCAGCCAGAGGCAAGCTGGATCTCCCCTACAGCTTCAGCTTCTCCACTCACCTGCTTCCTGGTCTGCATAAATAAACTTTTCCCAACATGCTGTGCACCAAAGTCATTCATTGGAAACATAGTAATTAGCATTACAGATAAAATGACACTGGAGCAGTGTTAATTACTACCGTGCAGATGTACTGTTAGATTCAGATATCATACATAACATTGTCAAGCCTTTATTTTTAAATTAAAGTGCAACAAACCGTACCCTGGCTACACATATTTTTATGATTAATACAAATTAATGTTATTTCATTGTCTAGGGAAAGGGTAGAGATAAGGAGATGTTGCATCTAATTGTAACAACATAGTGGTGTATGTTACATATTCCCCCAGCTGCCTGCATCCTGGGAACTTGCATAAAGAAGTGAGAGTTTTGTAGACCATGCATGCTCCTCTAGTATCCCAAGCTCCTAGCACAATCAGTAATATGTAACCATTTCTGAACCCGGATGAATGAATTGCTGATGAGTGAAGGAGTCAATGAAAATGAATGAATGAATGAATGAATGAATGAATGAATGAATATACAACCATGTGTATAGAAGGGGAACAGGGAGAAATAGAGAAACAAAAGGCACAATGATTTACTTTTTGATTCTCCTAATTTTGTTTCGCTTTGTAGTCTTCTAAATGTGTTGTCTGTTCCCCATATCTAGCACATTAAAGTCCAAAGGGAGAGGCAAGTGGAGCATTTGAAAGTAGAAGTTGACTGATATTCTACAAGTACCATTATGATCCACTAGGTTCTGGAAAGAGAAGTAAATGGTGGTAGGGAGACAGAGGAGGAGGAGGATCCTTCATCATTAGTGAGACATGTGTCCAATAGCCAAAAGACAGAAAGGAAGAGAATGAAAATGTTTAGTCCATGCAAATATTATTTATTTAATAATGCGACTTCAGAGGGGATTTTTTTCATTTTTATTGTGAATAAAATACACATCCCTTAAACGTTGATATCTTAATCATTTCAAGTTCAACAGCATTAAATAAATACATTTATGTCACCACATGCCCTTCCCTCCATTCCCCTCCAGAACTCTTTGTCTTGCAAAACTGGGACTTTATGTTCACTAAATATTAACTTCCCTTTCCTTCCTAACCCCAAGCTCTCCAAACTCTATTCTACTTGCTGTCTCTGTAGTCTGGACTGCTTTAGAAACTTCATATGAACAAGGTCCCTTTATATTTAAAGTAACTACTGATTAGTCTGTCACTTAACTATTTGTTTTGAAGATGCCTTATAGCTTTGTTTTGGTTGTTTCACTTCTCACCCCTCATTTCCATGAAGGACCTTGTGTTTTATCTGTCGCATGGTTACGAAGCTGAAGCTTCGTGAAATTAATTAAACCTCCCAGAGTTCCATAGCTGGCAAGGTGTGGATTGGGACGCCTTGGACACAAAAGACCCCAGTTCTTACCCTCGCTTTGTGTCCGTGTGTTTTCTAAGGACTGGGGGAAATGAAGATGAGCATGGAAGCAGGCTTTGACTGAAGTGTTGCTCAAATATGCAACCATTTTCTTTAGACGTATCAGAGAATTCTGACGAAGGGGTCTTTTGAAATGTGGGGGTTGTCAGTGGTACAAGGCATCAGGCTATACAGGCTAGGGCAGCTGTTCATTGGTGGTGCAGTTAGAGCTCACAATTCCCTGGCATGTGAAGAGCATTGCAGACGTCCAGCTCTGCTCCTTGGGAGCCACTTCTCATAGCAGATGCATGCTGCAAGGCATAGCAAGCACTCTCAAAATTTGCCTAGTGAGATGCCCCTAGATTGGTGAGCTGTTTCAGCCACGAGGATATGTAACGCAGTGGAAGAGTTGGTTCCCCAATAGACTGTATTTTTGCCATAGACTACTTGCAGCTGTTTCAAAGTGATAATGATCGTGGCCTAGAAATATTTGTGTTAGTAGAAAATATCGTTAGTAAGTCAGATATAATACATGTATGTGAAAATAGCATATTTATGCACACATTCATCTAACAATCTCATAAAATATTTATACGTATGAAAAGTTTACATACCAACATACTAGTGGTATTTTGTTAATTCTGAAATTATGACTATTCCCTAAACTTTTCTGTTATATATACAATATAATGTCTCTATATTATTCTGATAACTAGAAAAAACAAACTTTATTTGATAGTAGAAGCACTGTCAAACCTTAAACCATTACCTACAAAGAAAGTCTGGAGCTTAAAAAAGGTATATTCTCCTTTCATCTTAGGAGCAAGCTGTATACATGCTTGAGGCTGGAGAACAGAGGAAACTTTCTCGTAGATCACTTGCTTGCAAGGAACAGTTGACTTTAAAAACAAATGCCAATAAGATGTAAAGTATCTGATAAATGCAGTTCAGGTGCCCTGAAGGAACTGGAGAGAAGAGATGCGGAAAAATGCAGAATTCTAGTGATGCTCCTCTGTTTGCCCACTGCTCACTCTCGTTCTTTCTCACTCGCTCCTCCCTTTGGCCATCTGTCCTCACATGGCCCATGCCTCACAGCAAAAAAAAAAAAAAAAAAAGCAGGGTAATGGAGCAGTGAGCCATCTAAGAACTAAACTAATGTCATACAAAACAAGGGTCAGAAAGGTAGAAGGGGAGGCCTCTGGGTAAATATCCAAAGACCAGATCTAATAGCATTACCAAACATTTCATTAAGCCAGGCATAGTGGTGCATAGCTATAGTCCCAGAACTTAAGACCCAAGGATTGGGTGTTTCAGACCAGCTTGAGCTACATAAAAAGACCTGCTCTCTAATTAAGGTCACAGATAGACAGTCAGATATGAGGTTATAGATGATTGATAGATGATAGACAGGTAAATGATTGATTGATTAACCGGCAGATAGACAAATATATGGAAGTTACATGAAGTCTCTATGGAATTGCTAAGAGAAAACTATATGCCTAATGGGTCAGAGTAAATAGGGTGAATATCCTAATAATTCAGCATCGGGTAACCTAGAAGCAACCTATCAAGTTTCCTTCCAAGTCTCCCTTAAACTCCCTGGGCTAACCCAAGAAAGTAAGGAAGGCTCCCAGATAGGAATGACACGGGGTCATTTGTAGAGCTGTGCTAAAGCCATGGAGCAGAAAATGAGACTGAGTGTTGATTCAAAGAAAAGGACATAAAGGGAAGGAGGAAGAAGCGCTAAGTTTGGTAGTGGAAGAAACTGAAGCAAGATGGGATTGGGAATGAGAAATAAGGTTTAGATGTGAGAGATGGGACCCCATGTGACCTGAACTCTTTCTGTGTGATGTCTGCTACCAGGATGGGAGAGAGATCTAACCAAGACAGCTGGACTGGGTGCTTGAGACTTCAAAGTGTATCAATCTCCATCTGGGGCTTGCTCCTGGCCACCCATAGTGGCTTTCTTATCTTTCACTTGGCTCCCTTAAACTCTCTGTCCACTGCTTTCTCTGACTCCTTACACTTTAGACTTTGAACTTCTACACCACCTCTACCTTCCAAACAACTATGATGAGAGGGGCAAACTAATTTTTATAAGGTGCAATATATAAAATAGTTGTCACAGTTGGCGAAAAAGAAATCTCTGAAGTGCCTCTCTTCAAAGTCCCTGAAAGATAACGTGACTTATGCCTCCCTAGAACTACATTAGAAGCCGGGTGTGGAAGGAAAGCCCTCTGAAGAGGCCTCCATGCCTTCAACACATGTGGATTTATTCTGATGTGTTACCATCAGAAGATATAAATGGCATGGGTCTACCATGCACCTCTCTGGGTTTGGGGAGAAATGGAAGGAAAACCCCTGTCTGACCTGTCACCCATTGCTTTGTAGGTCAGTGGGACCATGTACAACACTGGAAGGCATGTTTCCCTCCGCCTGGACAAGGAGCACTTGGTCAACATCTCAGGAGGGCCCATGACATATAGCCACCGACTGGAGGAGATCCGGCTACACTTCGGGAGTGAGGACAGCCAAGGGTCCGAGCACCTCCTCAATGGACAGGCCTTCTCTGGGGAGGTATGGAAATCCACCAGAGTGTTAAAGATTGGTGCCAACTTGTAAGATTTGGTGCCTGTTTTGATCCGAAGTAGAATCACTGATGGGAAGGCTTCCCTTGACTCTGTGAAAAGAGGAGGTCGATCCTCGCCTCCTTTCTCCATCTTTTGCATCCTGGATTACAGGGAACCCAGAGAGGCTACAGTGAAGCAGTATTTCCTTCCTAAACCCTAGCATGTGTCTCTTGGAAATCAAGCCCTGACACGTCCGAGAGCAGTGATTCTCAACCTTCCTAATGCTGCGACTCTTTAATACACTTTCTCATGTTGTGGTGACCCCCACCATAAAATTATTTTTATTGCTTCTTCAGAACTGTAATTTTTGGTACTGTTATGAAACATAATGTAGATATCTGATCTGTGACTCCTGTAGGGGGTTGAGAACCATTAGAGAATTATTTAAGCTCAGCCTGGATAAGCTCAGCCCGGAGGAATGGCTCAGCCGTTAAAGGCTAGGCTCACAACCAAAAATTATTTAAGTTCAAACCCTCACCTTTTCCATGCCTCTTTGCTTCTACCTCTCTGGGTCATTGGTGTCTCGTGCATGCCATATGACAGCATAGCGCCCTTCTGGTGAAGTGCGTCTTACTTGTCTGAGCATACAGTGCACTGAGAAATCAATGTCAAGGGACTGAGGAGTTTGCCTGACATTCTGCTGAATGGAAATTTCATTGTGCCACACCTGTGATGGTGAGTGTCGCCATGTGCCACCATCAACTCAGATAAAGGTAAATCAAAGTCATGCAATAAACCATAGTTTCAGATGAGATAACAGATAATAAGGTTTAGCCAGATTTCATCTGTGATGGTATACTTGTGACTTATTTTACTCCTTACACCTGTGAGCAACTGAAGGATCAGGGGTCCTCATGCAACAAGTAACCAGTAAGTAGGTTCCTAATTAGTCTCAAGAACTGATGTCAAAAAGACTTTAAAATTACAAGATTGTACATTTAATGCAGGCTTTTTATTTTGTTATTTAATGGTATGGTTAAAATCTGGCATTTTTAAAGGTGCTAAGGCTATATACCATCAAATAGACCACAAGTTAAAGAAATTCATGAGCCAGATTTTGATGTGCATTCAAAATGCATAGACTAAGAGTTGGTCCAGAGACCCTACTAGTTACTAGTGTTACATGGATTTAAAAATGTTTCTTATTTTGTTTTCACATTCATGGATTTAAAAATGAAAAAGAAGAAAGAGTTCTTACCCCAAAGGAGTTCAAAGGGGACTATATTCAAATCATTGAAGTATAATGTCATGTTGAAATGGAGATGTAAAAAAAGGCCCTGGCCGCCTCAAAGAAAGTCATGATGCATTTTACTGGAAGAGGTCAGGGGAAGCTTCATAGGGGAGGTACCCTTTGAACTGGGCTTGGAGAGAAGCAATGAAGAATAATTTTAAAATATTAGCTTTGGAGTCAAAGGGCCTGAATTTGTAGCCCCTGCTTTGATACAATACCGTGTTATCTTGGGATGTCACGTGATTCTTTTAAGGCACAATTTAGACACCTCTCAAAGATATTTTAAAATTTTAGTGGGATCCCAGGTGTAAGGAGTGCTCAATTGATAGACTTTATAGAAAAGATAAAGCAGGAACTGAGGGATAGGATGTGAAAGGGGCCTCCAGGCACGTCAGGGCACTATGTGTTTGAGACGCTGCTTGTAGATCTCACGTGGTACTTTGTCTATCATCTATTAGTAATGGCTGCATAGACAATGGGCTTCAGCAACAGGGTGGGAGTCTCTGCAAATCTGTAGGGGAGAAATGTACTAGGATTGATTAAAGATGTCTGCTAAAAGTAACCAAGTGACAGAACACTCCTCTCTAGAGCCACAGGCCCTGAACTAGAGCACCACAGGGAGTATAACCAAAGCAGGCTAAAAACCTCTCAATTCAGAGGTACTGGGGAAGGCCAGTCTCAAGCAGGAAATATTGAAAGAGGAATTAAATTCTTCCTTATACTAATATATGTTATTTTAAAGTTTGTTGCTACTTTATCTGCTGACTTGCTTGCTCGTTGGTCATTATTTCTGCGCTCCGCTGTCAGATTTCAGCACTTACCACAGCAGTGCTTCAGAGCAGAAACGCCATTTAAATGAGTGGATAAAACTATAGATGGGTACAGTTAAAATCTTTACACTGTTCCTTCAGGGCTTAAGTGGAGTGATTTGTAACGTGTACGTTAACAACTTATACTTTTGAGTGCATCTTAATGAATACATAATAATTTAACCTCTTAGCATATTAATTTTTCTAGACTTATTGCAAACCACAGGGACTAGAGGCTTCAGAGAATCTACATTTGAAAGTTCTCAGAAAGACAGACATGGTGATAGGTGTCCGTAACACCAGCAAGAAGGAGGCAGAAGCAGGATGGTCAGACATTTGAAGTTAGCCTGAGCTACATAGCAATGCCTTGTCTCAGAAAATAAAAAAAATAAAAGTTCCCAAGTGAACCTGATTATGGTCAGTTATTAACTGTTTTTTAGTGTTTATTAATGAAAACATTTAAACAGAGCAGCAAATAAGAAATAACAAGGGTGGTAGGCACTGTCCAAACCGATGCTCCAGTCCTTCCCCAGAGCAAATGAACTTGTATCTCAGGCAGTGTATTATTCTGGGTCTGTATATTCCCAGGACATACTGGTTAGCAACCACCATGCCAGCTGTAGGAAATACTCTGCTTTGCCTGAAAGTCCCACTTTTCTAAAAAGATAAAACTTAACACCTCCTTACTGTGAAGAAGGGAAAAAGAGGGGCCTAATAGTAATTACATCTTGAAATGGCAAGCTGGGATACAGTGCAGACTGAGGAGACTGAAGAAGGCTTCCCAGGAAGTAGGAACGCACATCGGGTCTCTCCCTCCCTCTCTGTCTCTCCCACCATCTCTGTCTGTCTCTCTCTGTCTGTCTCTCTCTCTGTGTGTCTCTCTCTGTCTCTCTGTCTCTCTCTCTGTCTCTCTCTCTGTCTCTCTCT
>NC_022014.1:69431667-69476809 GCF_000317375.1 Microtus ochrogaster
TCTCTCTCTCTCTCTCTCTCTCTCTCTCTCTCTCTCTCTCTCTCTCTCTCGCTCGCTCGCTCCAGAGTAGCTCCAGCATAAGTCATAAGTACAGTTACATCTCGCCCTGGGCCGAATACACTAATGTCATTGCATTTCTCCCCAAGCCCCTCAGTTTGCCTATCTCTAAGCTGGTATGGTTTCAATGCTAGAAACCAGCATTTTGGAGGCTCTAAATAATGTCATATGAGGATCACTGTGCACAAAGTTGACTTTTGAGATAATTAACCTGCCCTAGTGAACAAGAAGAGTAGAACACCTATGCCACATGAAGAGCCGATAGTGGAAGCTGCAGACAGAAGACATTCAGCTTAATACATGTTCTAACAGTGGGAGCTATCTATCATTGAAATGAGTTTGCTTCTGAAGACAGTGAATTCCCATTGTTTGATTTATTAAGCCCTGACCACACATTAGCCAATGGGGGAACTGTTAGTTTTAATGCACCTTCTAATTACTAATCTCTACCCAGTCCATACTTTCTTCCAGTGAAATTCCAGTGAGCCTCAGAAAAGGCAAATATTCATCACCCTGCAGCTTAACTTTTCCTATTTCTTTTGTATTGTCTTCAAAGCCTCCCCTCAGTCTCTATTTCTGGCTGTCCTTCGAGAGGACCCACGAAGACACTTCTTGCAACAAAGCATGCGTTTACTGTGTTGACCGTGTGTAATCGCGTTGCCATCTGCCCCATCGCTCGATGCTAATCATGATGAGTCAATTAATATCAGGCGTTTTCCTAGGCACACTGCAGTGGTCGCTATCTGAAGAGCTGCATATAAACTGTAGCTGTGTCTAATGAGGTTATTATAATTGATGGTAATCATTTGCTTTGTTTTTATAAAACTGTGTGGATGTAAGATGCCATTAACAACTGCATATGTTTTTGTAAAAATTATTCATGTCCTACATGAAGAATTCCTGAGTGCCTTATTGGGGGTTGTGATAAATGAGCATATTCAGGGATTCAAATGTCTTCATTTTTTTAAAAGGTGAGAATTAACTGCTTTTAATAATCAAGCTCCTTAGCTTGCTAATCATTTCAAGTGCTTAGATTAATATCTAGTATAAAGTAGGTTACTTGTAGGATGAAACAAAAGATAATATTGGGAAAGAATCATGTCTGTGGATTAAGTTCCAATAGTGAGGCTAGACAAGAAAAAGAAATCTTTCTTACGTGGGAGAAATTGGACAGTTTCATCTTTCAAACATCCTTTGAGTTCTTCATCCCCCAAGGGATAAAGTAGCTCCCTGAAAGCTGTGCTAACCACTTCACAGGGCATGTATGGCCCAATCTCTGGTTCATTTTCTCCTCTTTCCACATCCATTGTACTCCTGCTACATGCTAGGCTCTGAACATGCAGTACCCAATTTCTATTCAGAAAAGCCACAAGTCTATTGAGTAGTACATACATAGGGTACACATGTATTTACACACACACATACATATGTGTTTTACATACTGTACATGGTTGTACATATTGACAACATGGACATATTTGAGGTTTATTCTAAGAGAAACTGATGAAATAGTTGTATTGGATCATAATAAGAAAGAATGATGAACAGCCTTTCAAATCGCCATGCTTGCTGCTCCCTCTGAAGGTGAAGTAGCAGCATTGACCTTCCTGGAGCCTCTAGAGTCTCCAGTTCTGCTCAAAAACAGGGAAGGAAAGTCCATAGTGTTGCTATGGTGATGTACATCGTCCTTTTTAATTGAATAGGAAGACTAAAAGTCACATATGAAATATAGGTTGGATCCAGTTTTTTGTGTGTCTCTGAATCAGAAAAGAGACTCTTTCAGAATCGGTGGCAGAAACAGACAATGCAGCCTCATTCTCTTGAAGGAATCAATCATCTGCATCCTTGAGAGACAACTTCACATAAACAACACGAATTGGTAGAAATAAGAAACTAACACCAAGGGCTGTAGAGATAGCTCAGCCGTTAAGGGCTAGGCTCACAACCAAAAAATATAAGAAATTAACACCATGGTGTGCTAACACATGCTAGAGTATGGTAAGTACTGAGGAACAACAACTGAGAATCAGGGCCCCAGTAGGGACAGACTGCTGTAGGACTGGGGGAATTAAAGACAATATGTCTAGCATTTTGCTGCTTTACTGGGTCCTCATGATAGAGATTCTTTATTGGCCCAATTCGAGGTTAAGATGGAATAAGAACTAGGGTACTTAAATGTAAGGAGAATATGGATGATAAACTTGGAAGTGCTACCGTATGGCATGTGCCACAAGCTCTTTGCTCCACTCTGAGAGCCAGATTTATCTCTCCAACTATCATCTACCTCAGTCTCCCTAATTCAGCTTTCTGAGACTCCCTCCCTCCTCCCATCCAATAGGGTTCTCCCTCTTCTCCACTTCCATAGAAAGTTGTATATCCCTGCTCTCAAGGACTTGCAAAGCATTTCTTTGTGAGTCAAGTTAAGCCAAGGAGCTAAGAGTGGTTTACAGTTTTAAAAATTTGTTTGCAAAAATAATGAAAGAGAATAACAGAAGTAGTAAGCAACAGAGATCATAAGTGTCAGGAAAAAAAGATCAAAACATTTATAGCCCATTTTTGCATTAAAAAATGCGCTCTCTCCAACCAGTCTATGATGCTGCCCATTACAGTGTGCCTTATACCTGGTCCTTCTTGCTTTGTGGGAAAAGATGTTCTTTGCTATTGGGAATTTTTGTTCAGTCACTGCTGTATTCCCAACGCTTTGTATATTGAACACATGAAGGTAGTCAACACATGTTTACTGCTTGAAGACATGGATTATCTGAGTAAACCCTTTAAGCAAAGAGCTGTTTTGTCCTTGGACTCCATGTGCCTAATACAACGTCCAACATACAGTAAGTGCTTAGGTAATGTTTGTGAAATGATTCATTTAATAGCTGAATGAATAACTCAGTCAACTGTCAGTGTCCCGGGGACAAAAACATTATAGTTTTTCCTTTGAAATCCTGAATTGTGTTACATTTGTAGAGTATACAGGAAATATACAACAACATTCAAACTGAAGCTGGAGGGGCTGGAGAGATGGATCAGTAGTTAAGAGCACTGGCTGCTCTATCAGAGGACCCAGGTTCTATTCTCGGCATTCACATGGTGGTTCATAATTATCTGTAACTCCAGTTCCAGGACATATGAAACCCTGTTCTGGCCTCATTGTGCATCTGGTATACACACATGCATGCAGGTCAAACATCTACACACATAAAATAAAAATATGTAAATAAAATAAACTGGAAAATAGAATACTTCGATAGAAGCTGCCCAAAGGCCCAAAGCTGCAAATGCCCTTGAAAATTGGAGAGAGAGAGAGAGAGAAAGAGAGAGAGAGAGAGAGAGAGAGAGAGAGAGAGAGAGAGAGAATTGTTGGTAATTACATCTTCTGGAATTTTCATAGGAGGGAAATATGTTTCATGAAAATTTGAAAAATGTATTTATAAAGTACCAGTCCATTTCTATCCTTTATAAGGTGAATGTCACAGAATAATTAAGCAATTAAGAGTCACCCTGAAGGTATTTCAGATCCATTAGAGGGACAAGGCACAGACTTGGCTCACAAGTAGCTGTAGAATCTCTTTGCCAATACCTGGCCACTGTCAACCTGCTATGTAAGTAACTTCCATTTATCCCATCATCAGACTAGATAATGACTATCATGTGCTGTGGTGAATAAGACAGCTACAGATCCCTGTCTGTGAGGTGTTTCTAGTCCAGGGAGGGGGATACAAATAATGATTAATAAAAATAGTAAGTGAATAAGTCTGTGGCATCCAAATATGGCAAAGAATATGAGGACTTACTGTGGGACAATGGTCTTGTACCCTTTAAAGATCTGTCACTTGTATTGGTTTAATAAAACGCTGATTGGCCAGTAGCCAGGCAGGAAGTATAGGCAGGGTGACCAGAATAAGAGAATTCTGGAAAGAGGAAAGGCTCACTCTGCAGTTGTCACCCAGATACAGAGGAAGCAAGATGAGAATGCCTCACTGATAAAAGGTACCAAGTCACATGGCTAAAACAGACAAGAATTATGGGTTAATTTAAGGTGAAAGAGTTAGTTAATTAGAAGCCTGAGATAATAGTCCAAGCAGTCTATAATCAATGTAGGCCTCTGTATGTTTCTTTGGGACTGAACAGCTGCGGGACAGCTTGAGACAGAAACCTCTGTCAAGTAGGACTTAAACAGTGGAGAAAAGAGACAAAGAGAGAAGCATGAGTCACAAATCTAATCACAGTGGCCAGTGTGGGTCCCACTGAGAAAACAGTAATTGTGAGGTTGACAGGGAGATTGTCCAAGGACCTTCCAGGTGAACACAGTACCTTGCATAGTAGCTCCAAAGTAAGAGAAACCTGAGAGCATTTACACAATAGCAGAAGCAGTGTGAGCATGGCGGTGCGGACTGGAGTTGATGGAGGGCACATGGGTCCTCCTGTAATTGACACTATGTGGACTTTAGCTTTTATCCTCTCTCTCTCTCTCTCTCTCTCTCTCTCTCTCTCTCTCTCTCTCTCAGAGCACGCTGGCAAAATCTCTGTCTTTTAATCAGCAAACAGCAGTTCAGTGAGTTTGTTCTTATTGTGAGCTCCTCACCTGGGGTCATGAAGGTGCAAGATCATACAAGCAAGAATACCGAGGTTGGATTTAACCCTGGACTTCTGACTCACAAAACTGGTTTCTCTGTAAAGTCCACACTAGTGGCTATTTGCCTACCTTCAGCTCTAGTTCAATGGACAAACTCAAAAGCTGAAAAGCCAGGAAGGCTCTCTTTAAGAAGCCAGTGATCTAGCAGAAGACCCTGTCTTCCAACCAGTCCCAGAGTGGGTTGTGCTCCTTAGAATTATCTCCCCATATGCATAATGAGCTGTGGGTAAATACTGCTGAACAAAGAAACTGAACGAGTAAATGAAGATAATATAGACAAGAGCTTCCAAAGTGCCTAAATTATGCCCGGTATGTCATAATCAAAATTCTATAGTCATGATGTCAACCTTAATGAAGTTAATGTCAATATTAACAGAGATTTTTGGATTTATATGTTAAATTATTCACAAATTCAAGGTAAGTGAATTCTTCAGGACATATGGGAAGAGGAGTGGAATTGCTGAGAGCCAGCGTGTTAGAATAATTCATTTCATTTCTCCATCTCAGTCCTGGAATCACTCCCAAGATCAAGATAGGGATCTTGTCTTTGCCAGTGCTAGAAGCCAAATTTAGAGTCCTGGGAAGCAGTCCTACCCAGATTGAGTAAAGTGGCCTTTGAGAAGCTTAGCACATAGGGATTGAGATCCCAGATGCTGGCTATGACAGGACAAACACAACTGCTAGAGAGTGGTGGCCGCTGGGGTTTTTCTTGGGATGCTTTTATAATCATGTCTGAGAAAGGAGAGCTCAATCCTTTGAGCAAATTCCTGGACTGTCCATTGTAGATGCTAACGGTGGGACAACCTAAAACAGAGGACATTACATTTGAAGGCAGTCTGCTGAGTCACAATTCCACCAGCTCCATCCTAACCTGCATGCAGGTCTGGTCTGGCCCACAGGATATTATGATGGCTGCCATCCTCTTCCTTTGAACTTACATATCCTTTTGTATTGTTTCTCTAAGGCAAACAGGAGTTGCTGTATCATAAAAAAAAAATTAAAGACAAAAACTTAGAAACAAGAATTGGATTGAAGTTCAGCTTTAGACCTGACTGGCACCATAGCAACCATCGCTGACATCATCTCACGAGTGTTGAATGTGGTCTTGGTTTATTGAGAAACCAGTGAAAGGGAACTAGAAAGATGGCTCAGCAATTAACCCTCACTGCTCTTTCAGCATCTCTGTATTCAGTTTCCAGCATCAGGGGGTTTGCAATTGCCTGTAACTCCAATTCCAAGAGACTTGAAATCCTCTTCTGGCCTCTGTAGGCACCTGCACCCATGTCATGCATATAAATTCACACAGGCACATACACATAAATAAATTAAAGAAATAAATGCATCTTCAACAGAAGCCAGTGCAGCACACCTAAAGGGATGAGTAGTTCTCTTAGCACTTCTGTGAACTCGCTGGACTTCAAAAAAAAAAATCTCGTTTCCAAAGCCCTGGGAATGAAAATCAACTAAGAAAGAATTTTTTAAATTGAATGACTTACTCTTGGTTGCTCTAATCCATGTCAATAGTTCATAAAAACTTGAAGAGGTTCAAGAGGTTCCCCTTCCACGTTAAGCTGCAGACTTGGTCTTGAAACAGGTGATTGTATTCACAGTCACTATCTCTGGTGGCACTGCCAGGAGCACCTGTGAGGTCAACTGTTCCACTATCCCTGCAGAATTACCCCCAAATGCCAGAAAAAGGAAGAGACAAGCCAAAGGTCACTAACCTTCAGTGGTTGAATTAGGAGCAGATCCTGATTTTCCTGACTCAAAGTTCAATTTTTAATGTGTCACATTAAATGTACAGTTCTACCAAATCCCAGGATTCAAGAGACATTTTACATAATTTAGTTGAGCCACCCAGTATAGAGTAAGACTATCCGCCAAGTCATATTTCCTGCATCAGCAAGCAGAATGCCATTACACAGGCATTTATAGACACAGCCTCAAAACAGCAAAGACATGAGCCAACTCTTTCACAAACATAAGCAATTGAAAGCATCTACAAAAGATGCGTCTACAAGTCACCAATTTACTCCTCCCTAAAAAGGACCAACAATGTCAAGCCAAGTCATAAATGGGGATTGGTTGCAAGAAATATAGAAATAAAGCTCAGAAAACTCCAGCCAGAAACTGTGGTCCTTGAAGATGCTTTCCTTGGTCTCAGGGGGAAAACCCATCACACTGTTGCATTAAGTGTAGCAGGTTTTTCTTGGACCACCAGCACCCAAACCATGACTTATTCATTATGAATATCTAGCCTTAGCTTAGGATTGTTTCTAGCTAGCTCTTTTAACTTAAATTAACCCATTTCTATTGGTATATGTACTGCCTTGAGTCGCATTTACCTCATCTATGTGTTTTCCTGCTTCCTCCATGTCTGGCTGACTGGATCCCAGCAGGCTGCCTGGCTCCCCTTTTCTCTCTGCCTGCCAGTCCAACCTTTCCCTCCTCTGCCTAACTCTTGGCTGTTCAGTTTTTGTTAGACCAATCAGGTGCCTTAGGGAAAACAGCAATACACCTTTACATGATTAAACAAATGCAACACATCCACACATAGTTAAACAGATACTCCATTCCACAGCAATTATGTACTCATAGACAGAGCTGTGGCGATAGTTCGCTAGGTTAAACCTTACTCCCGAAGCTGAGGACCTGAGTTTGGATCCCCAGAATACCTGCAAAAGTGTGGAGGATGTAATGCCTGCCTGTAAATCTAGCACCTAAAAATCAGAGGCTAGGGATCCCTAGGGAAAGCTGGCTGACTGACCTAGCTAGAATTGGTAAGATCACTTTCCAGGCTCAGGGAGAGCCCTGCCTCCACCAATCAAATGGGGAGTGATCAGGGAAGCTGTCTTTTTGTCTTATTTCGGCCTTCTCTTGCTGTGATAAAACAACTTGGCAAGGCAAGGGTTTATTTGGCTTACGCTCCCACATGATAGTGCATCATCAAAGGAAATCAGGGAAGGA
Source organism: Microtus ochrogaster (assembly GCF_000317375.1). Classification (NCBI taxonomy): domain Eukaryota; kingdom Metazoa; phylum Chordata; class Mammalia; order Rodentia; family Cricetidae; genus Microtus; species Microtus ochrogaster. The sequence goes on from NC_022014.1 coordinate 69,439,328, forward strand.
ACCTAGAGGTAGAAACTGAGACCCAGGTCATGGAGGAACACTGCTTACTGGTTTTGCTCCCATGGCTTGCTCAGACTGCTTTCTGAAAGCACCCAGGGGTGGCATAGGCGGCTATGAGCTGGACTCTCCCACTTCAACAGAGAAAATACCCCACAGGCCAATTTGGTGGGATTTTTGTTCTCAGTTGAGATGACTCGACCTTGTGTCAATCTGACATAAAACCAGCCAGCATGTCAGCCAATGCCAGCTCCAGGCTCCCATACACACACACACACACACACACACACACACACACACACACACACCACATGCACATCTCTCACACATGTGCCATACACATGCAAACACATGTACTACGCACACACTCATGCTTAAGGGAATAAAAGAACCCAGATTTATAAATAGCACCTTGCATCTTTCCACTCACATGCACCAATATCCTATATCCTCCAGGATGGGTGTGTAGCAGTGTATAAAGTCACCTAGGTATTTGTCTGTCCACCTTGTGAATGTACTGCTATGCAATTCAAAATAAAGCCATTTAAAGCTCCTAGATTCATCTGCTCTGACATATCGATAAAACCTCTTCAGAAACAAAGCTAATCATCTCCACGGCACTGACTTAATTGCTCACCAGTTGACAGATAATAAACAGACCTGAGGATTAAAATATGAACTAATTACTGTACTCAATTCCATTTACTTGATTTCATGTTCCATTAATTTTTTTTTGCATCCTTTCTGGTTGGAAGCCTTAGATTTATGGTCACCTCAAATGAATTATGCCACTTAGTTGCCCATGGCAGGCTCATGTTCTGAATCGGTTGGAAAAGGGCAGCCTTCCGGACAGTAAATACTGAGGTAAAGCAGCGTAGGCTCTAGTAAGTGAAGGTAATTATCCATTCCCAAATACCAGCCAGAGTCAGCATCTATAAATCTATGCCCATCTCAGCACTAAAAGGGCAACTCTAGACTCACAGTCATGATTATTCATTGGATCTGCTTGTTAAGGCAATCTCCAGGAACTGTGGTTGCCTCTGCTGGAGCCGGGCTGGAGGGAAGCAGAGAGAGCATGCAAAGGGGAAAGGGAATTGACCCAAGAGCCGGGCATACACACCACACAGGGCACCACTGCAACTCAGAATATATTATTTCAAGAGCCTGCTCTGTCCCTTGGTGGCTATGCGGTCTTGGTAAAGGAAGAGCTGGGTAAATTGTCTCTGGCCTTTTTGAGCAATCACAATGGTCCTATATGTGTTACAGGGCATCTACAGAATGCCAATAAAATGACAACAAAAGCCCTTCCTGTGGATCTCAATTTTTCCTAATGCTGCAACCCTTTAATGCAGTTCCTCATGCTGTGGTAACTGTAATTTTGCTACGTGATGAATCATAAATAATATAAATCATAATATCTTTGTTTTCCAATGGTTGGCCCAAAGGGGTCAAGACCCACAGGTTGAAAAACACTGCTTTAAGTGATAAAGAAGATGCTGTTTGAGACAGTAATTATCCAGTCTAACAGCACTCAAACCTCTTGCAGATACGACATATTAGAATAATTGCATGAATTAATGCAGCCACTCCTATCAGCTGTAATTTACTGAGCATATAATATGTACTTCTCATATCTGATCCTCACAATAACTGCGTAAATCAGTGCTCAATAGCACCATCTTACACATGAAGCTAAGAAACAGGGAGAGCTTAAAGGACCTGCTTTCAGTCTATCCCATGGCAGATGCAGGGAAGAGCTAGGATTTGAACTCAGGTCTCTGGCTCAAGCTTGTACCGTAACTCTTCGATGGTAGTTAAGCACACTCTCTCTAATACGGAATGTCCTGCTCTGAGACATGACATGATCTTTCCGTTCCTCTGAGATCTGCTTTAAAACAGTCTGCACGTTTTGTTTTGTCTTTCCTGGCTGTAAAGTAAGACAGGAGCCTAAACTGCACAGTCTGGTGTGAAATACAACCCACATCATTCTGTGTGCTTGCTTAGGACTGTGGCTCCTTCATGCACCCTCCCCACACAAAGGACTAGGAAGCAACCAGGTAGGTATGCACAGACGTAGCCCAGGCATACAGTTGTAATTTTCTCGCTTCACTCAGATATAATAAGCATGGTGCTATATACCTGTATATCCGTGTATAAACATATTTATGTCTCCCTGCCTTAAAGCACAGGAAACTAGATTCCTCTGTTTCTGAGGTAGCTCACACAGATACATTATCTTGCTTTGAATAGTATTTGCTGAGCTAGAAATTTCTGGATTTGGCCTTGAAAGTGAATCCTGCAGGAGCGATTTGGCAAAATGAGCTTAGCCTGGAGGTTTTAAATGACACTTCCACCCAGAAGAGACGAGTCCCGCGGATCACGGGTCTCTGCACCAGGGCTCAGTGCTCCTGTACCAGATCTTCAAAGTAACCCACTGAGTCTGCTTCAGTAAAGGCTAATTGGGTATGGGCCTGAATGGCCATCCCAGCACAGATGCGGTTTCTGTAAGATCCACTAGGAGGGCTCAAGCATTTCCTGTCCATTGCACCTGCCTCTTAGAGTTCGTGTGTTCCCCTGGCCCAGATGACAAGCTGTGCCTGGTTAGCCGCTATCAGTTTTAGAAGGGACAGTTGGTAGGCTTATTGGTTCCTGGATTTGACTCCTTCACCACTTACTGGTTATGACACTGGGCAAGTTATTCAACTTCCTGGTGCCTCAATAATGAGTTTTCTCATTAATAAAATAGAACAAATAGTGATGTCCACTCTATAAGGAGACTTTGTCCCCTTCCCAGCTTTAATGAACTTAGTGTACAAAAAACATATCCAGTTATTCAACTGCACAGTGTGACACAATTTCCACTCATTAAGTACCACCACAACCATCTAGACATTTCCATCACTCTGAAAAGCTTCCTGCGGTCCCTAGCAGTCAGTCTTCCAAGGCCAAACCCCGGTACCATCACTGTGCCTTTGGCATCCTTGAACTTTTTGTCTTATTTTACCACACTGCTGTAGATTAGAACGCTGTTACTCAGGCGTGAGGGGGGCTATTCCTAAACTCTCTGCAGCTGTGATTATTCATGGAAGACCTGTACAAGACAGGACCTATCATGGAGAGGAGAGAAGGCTCAGAAGGCAGCCCATTACCCACATAAAACCCCATCCCTTCAGAAGGATGTATATTCCATTAACAATTGCTGGGGTAAGGGACATTTGCTTTGATGGTTAGCCAGACTCCTATGGGTAACCCATTTAAGCTTAGTGGTTTGCCAAGTTTGTCTTTGGTGAAATCATTTCTTTGATCTGTCTGGGTGGACAGATGTTTTCCAGAGATTCTTTGGGGGAAAATATCACACAACAAGGACAGTAAAGTTGATTTGTTTTTCTTTTGGAGAGTGGTTCTCTAAATTCAGGCAGATATTTAGAAGTTGAATAACCAGCACCATAATCAAGACCCCAAATGGCCTTCCCAACAAGGTTTTCAGAATTAAGAAGCTAGATCTAGGTAAAGTGTCTTGCATTCAGCAGCTTCTCCAAACCCAATAACTTTCCTTGGCAGTGACATGCCTCCTCAGACTTCCTCATCCACCAACATGCCAACCTCCATACACATCTAACAAGAACCCAGAGAGGCACCAGGCTGGAAATGAGAGCCTTATAAATCACATCAACCATTGTGAGTCAGCTCAGCACTCAGGGAACTATACTGGTTGACATTCGCCTGGAGCTGTTGTCAACAAGGATGCTGGAGGAAGAAATCCCACCATCTTTGAAAAGATGCCATTTCCTACTGGGTCATGTGCCCTCCTCAGGGCTGTGACTGTCCTGACACTAACTGTGATGGTTTACAGGGTCCAGGTACTGCCTGTGATAGTGAGGCCTGGTGAAGCCACAAAGGCTCTTTTGTGAATGGGATTCAAAACCTGACTAAAGATTAGCCATAATGTTGGCCAGCCTACCCTTCTACCTTCTACCATCAGAAAATGCAAGTAACTGCCCCCTCTCTGGAAAATATAGCCCTCATCCAACAACCAAATTCACTAGAACCTTGTTCTTGGCCTTCTTATCCTCCAAAACTACCAAGAGAAGTTTGTATATTAATTACTCAACTTTGGGTATTCCATTATTACACCACTAAAATACTTCCTCAGGACTGAGTGGTGGGAATACTTCGGAGTTGGAGGATGGGCAAGGAAGTGCTTTCCCATTCCAGACATTGGGAGGTGCCCTTTCAAGTATCCAGATGGTGGTTCATTCTTACAAATGTCAGCAGTGAACAGACTATGTCCCCTTTCCTTAGTCCAGATGTTGGAATAGGATAATTCTGGTTCACCTGGTCCACTCCAGGCTGACACAATCGGACCTATAATAATGGTAACAGCTCCTGCCTCACTCTCAGAAGTACCCTGTTTTGAGAAACCTGTATACTATCATATACAGGTGATTGCATTTGTTTTCATTCCCAGCAGTGGTAGGTAAGGGTTCCCCTTGCCACATCTTCATGGGAGTTTGTTATTTCTTTTCTTAATGGTTACCAAGGACTTCAAGCCAGAAGATCACTTGCATATCAACACTGTTCTCAATAGCTGAGTTACAGACCCCATCTTAGTGCCCAACAGTGTAGTAGGAGGAGAGAATATCCTTTGTTCTGTCCCACCCGGCTAGTTTATACCCAAAATAATCACACAGAAATTGTATTCATTTAAACACTGGCTGGCCAATTATCTCTAGCCTCTTATTGGTTAACTCTCACATCTTGCTTTAACCCATTTCTAGTAATTTGTATATTACTACGAGGTTGTGGCTTACCAGGAAAGATTCTAACCAGTGTCAGTCTCAGGCAGGAGAATCATGGTGTCTGCTTCACTGCCCTTCTTCCCAGCATCCAGTTCTGTCTACTCTGCCTATCTAAATTCTGCCCTATTAAAAGGCCAAGGCAGTTTCTTTATTAACCAATGAAAGCAACACAAATACAGAAGGACCTCCTACACCACAACAGCAGAGGGATGGTTAAAGAAAATGTGATATAAATATACACAATAAAAGGTTTTTCAACACTAAAGAACAATATTGAGCTATTTTCAGGAAAACAAATGCAACTGGAGAGAATTTTATCAAGTGACTTAAACAGGTCTCAGAAACACAATTATCATATGTTCTCTCTCATTAATGGTTCCGAGATTTTATAGAGATACATACGGCCACATATGTATAACATAATGCAAAGGTAGAAGCAAATCTATCTAGAGGTTCAAATAGTACCAATAGGGGGAGAAAAGAGAGAGTAGAAGGAAATGGAATATTCTCAACATACGAAAGTATATTTTGTATGTTAAGAATATACTAAATTTTTAAGTATGCAAACTTTAAATGGGTTAGAAAAAAGAAGTGTCCCAGTTTACTTGGTGGATGGACACAGGGTCACTCTAGATCTAGATGACCCGAGGCAAACCACTTAACCTCTCTGACTCATGTCCCTCATCAGAAAATTAAAGGATTGGAGTTGTTCAATCATGTCCTTCTAATCCCAAAAGGCTTATAGAAGCAAAGTCTCACTTTGAAGCCCAGGTTGGCCTTGAATTCACAATCCTCCTGCCTCGGCCTTCTAAGTGCTACTATTTACAGACATGCACCACCATGCCACACTGGAAGTAAAAATCCTCTTGTGTAATCTCATCAGGTAAATATTTCTTGAGGAGGAAAATGATGCTCAAAACGTCAGAACCGCTGGTGTGTAATGAAATTCCTGTGTTACCTTGGAAACATTCCTCTGAAGACTGTATACACTTCACATATGCCTCGGGACAAATCTTAGGAGGTTGAGTCGCTGTGTGTGGAGCCCAGAATGAAAGCTCAGATCATTGTGCTCGCTTGCACAGGTGCACTGGTGCTACCATGAAAACAGGGAATGACTTGCTCCTGCTCCTGTCGCCACCACCACACTAATAGCACACAGACACGCACACAGCCATGTGTGCACTCGGTCACACCTCAGCCACTCACTGCCTGGGAGAGAAGGTGCCCTCGTGGTTATTAAGGTGTTTCACTAGGAACTATGAACTCACTCCCTGTGAGCCACTTTATTTTGTGTATTTTAATGACAATTTAACTGATCTCTCTCTGTCCCTATGTAGGAACCCAGGGAATCGCTGTCCTTGCTCATTTAGGGTGTTTCTGTTGTAATCTATAGAGAGTCAGAACAAGAGATAGCATCACCTGAAAAGCTTCCCTGTCTCCCTCTGGGCATCTACCCTCTTTCTCAGTCATGTGTTGCAGACAGCAGTTGCCCAGTCCTCCTTTTAAAACCTCTAGGGCATCCAAACACTGGATCCCACCAAATTCCAGTGGCACTTCTAGAGTCTTCATTTAGCTTCATTCATATCACTTCAGTTTAGTTAGGGGCATCTTTACCAGCCGGAGGGTGATTTTTTTTTCTCGTTTAATTAAAGAACAAGTTGGTTCCAAAGCACTCAGAGCAAGACCGCCCCTTCCATCTTCATCTCTCTCATCATTTCCCTCTCTCTCTCTCTCTCTCTCTCTCTCTCTCTCTCTCTCTCTCTCTCTCTCTCTCTCTCTCTCTCTCTCTCTCCTTAAAGATTTTGGATTTCTTACAGCATCTAACTGCTCAGAGTGAAAAAGAGACTCTCTTAGTTAGGGTTTCTATTGCTGTGATGCAACACAGTGAACAAAAAAAAAAAGCAAGCTGGGGAGGGAAAGGTTTATTGAGCCTGCACTTCCACAGTACTGTTCATCATCAAAGGAAGTCAGGACAGGAACTCAAACAGGGCAGGAACCTGCATCAGGAACTGATGGAGAGACCCTAGAGGAGAGCTGCTTACTGGCTTGCTCCCCATGGCTTGCTCAGCCTGCTATTTTATAGAATGCAGAACCACCAGCCCAGGAATGGCACCACCCACAATGGACTGTGCCTTCCTCTTTCAATCACGAGTTAAGAAAATGTCCTACTGGCTTGGCTGCAGCCCAATATTGGGTGTCTTTCTCTATTATTCTCCATCTTATTTTTTGAGGCAGGGTCTCTCCTTGAGCCTGGAGCTCACCATTTCAGTAGACGTGCTGCCCGACAAGTCCTGGGGATCCTCTGGTCTCTTCCCACCCCCAATGCTGGGATTACAGATGCACATCACCTCACTGGGCTTTCCCATGGGTGCTGGGAATCCAAAGCCAGGTCCTTGTGCTTGTACAGCATGCTTTTTACTCACTAAGCCATCACCCAGCTCCTAGGCAAGATCTTGAAGAGAAGTATAAATATGGCTGAAATAGAATGAGAGCATCTGAGACAAACAGAATCCTCCTCTTTCAGTACAGGAAGAATATGTGCAGACAACCCAAAAGGGGCAAGCAGAGAATTTAGTGTTTTACGATTGTCACAATATCACTCGTCACAGGGATATCAGTGGCACATCATATATACTAATACTGTTCTAGCCACTCTTCCTGCCTGCCAATACATACACCACAGGCTGGCATCAAGTAAGGTGCCCTGGGAGTTAGTGTCGGTCAAACAAATATGTGGATACCAGCTCTGTTATTTTCCGTACACCCATTAGCAAACTGCATAGGCTCATACCAAATGAAGACAATGATAATTTATAACATCAACTTCTGAGGATTCTTAAGTGGATAAAAGGAAATAATGTGAGTTATGGAACAGTAACGTCGTGTCAGCTGGAGGAGGTATCAAGTGTGACTCTTCCCCCTTCCCTCTTTATTTGTTGACCTTTTCTCCTCTAATCGTTAGCTAATTAGATGTTTTTTCTTAATTTAAAAGAAGACAAGAAAATAAAACTGCAGGTTCAGAGAGAGACAACTTGATTTAACAAAGGGGTAAAGTTATTAAAATTAAAAAGGCCACCGTCCCCCTGCCAAAGGAAAGACATTTCTATCATAACCACGTCCGTCAGACATATCTCCATTTCACAGTTCACTGTCAAGAGTCCAGACTTCAAAGCACACAGAATTGTTTTGTTTCCCAGTGACATGTGGGCTGAAGTCTGTTTCCACATCTTGGCCACCTTCTGAGCACAATGTTCTCAGTTCTCTGCTGACCTTTGTCTGGGACTATAGGTCACAAGTCTGTGATAAGTGTAACTAGGCAATGGAAAGCTCAAGGAATTCCTCTTGGAAGTCCCAGCTATAGGACACCTTCTAAAAGCCTTTGGAATCGCTAAGCCCAAGATTGCCTCCCCAGGATAGTTTTCTCATGACTGTTATTTTGACAAATGTCAACAGGTTAGAAGCACGTGGCTTTCTTGAACTGAGACTGAACTTAATCAGTACCGAAGGTTTTGTTTAAGGTTGCTTAATTTTAATGCTTGTTTCAATTGAAAGAAAAGTTCAGCTTCAATGGATTTTTCCAATGGATTTTTAATATTTTAGATTCAGAAGTGTTTTTTTTCCAACATAAACATGTATTTTATTTGTTTTACAAAGGCAAAAGAATGTCCGTTGGGTGAAAAGTTGGAGATCGGGGTTAAGTCCATAAAAGCACTGCTTCCTTAGCTGTAGCATGACTGACTTCATTTTAAGCACACATCAATCCCTTTAACCTCCCTTAAGTCCCTGCTGATTTTCTAGACAGATTTACAAAACATGTCAACCAGGAAATAATGACCAACAAGTTCAGAAAAATAATCCAATTTGGGAAATGCATTTCTCCCTCCTAGGGTTTGACAGTCTGAGCGGTGTGTTCAATATCTTCTTTGTCGAAGAAATGAAAGAGTGACTAATCCAAAACAATCCCTAATTCCCACATTTGACATAACGAATTATGTGTGCTCCCCCATAAAAATGTATTTGCACTCCTACTGTGTGAATCTGCCAGTCTTCAGGGTATATATAAATGATGCTCAACCCATGTCCTGAGAAGCAACCATGATATTCCTCAGTCTCTCTTGCTGCTTACTGTTCTAGAAGGCATTGTCTGCAGTGGGAGCGGCCAGGAAAGGTTATTCTATCGCTGTGGATGCTAGCAGAGGGTTATGAGAACACTTGGTAAGCTTGCACTTGTCTCTGGGATCTGCTGGAGCACTAGCCCCAGGCAAGTCATTTCCTATGGTCTGTCACAATTTCCTGATCTAATCAACAGGCCTGACAGTGGTGCCAGTCTGGGCCTCACTGGCTCAACTTCTGTCCCGATTCTTTGGTTCTTTGACAGAGATTTCTATCCCAAACTTATTTCACCTTACCTGACGGTGTGACTTGGCCTCCTTTTTATGTTTTCTACAAAGAACGTAGCCTCAGTGTCCACCGCATTCTTTCTTTCCTTCTTTGTTGTCACCAGAAAAATGCAGAGAAAAACGATAGAATGCGCTATTGTCTGAACCGTAATGAAAAGAAAGAAGCCTGTAAACTTAAAAGTGACAGCACGCTTTTCTAGTTCAGCATTAAGTTGATGGACACCAAAGAGTCACAGTTTGCCTATTTGCTTGGCAAAGAACTAGTTGACTAAAGAAAGTGCCCGGGGTATAACTATGTACTCTGAGCATCCCCCTAACCCAGGAGCTGGTATTGTCGTGTCTGGAGAACCTGGTATTGGAAACTGAAGTGAGTGTGATGTTCCTGCCTGCACACATATGTTTATGCTTGCAGACTTGAAGCAGATATGGGGGAAAGAGCTGGATAAGACGTTTGGGGATATGAGAAGTGAGGGTGTACTGCTCTTTTGGGTAAATAGTCCAATATAGGCATCCCTGAGAAGAGACCCCTTGGCCATAACATTAAAAGACGTGGTATAGCTGACCACGAGAGCTGGATGGAGAATAGAATTACCTCATATGGAGAAGCTAATGCAAGGCTTAAATATGGAGTTGAGTGTACCAGGTGTGCTCAAAGCGCTCAGGAGAACTGAAAATGGAATGGCAAGAGATCTAAGAAGTGGAAGCAGCAGACTCGGACGGGGAAAGATTGGGCAGGTTCCTGGGCCGGTATCTGGAGTCATGTTTTCTTTCTGGTAGGATGAGACGGTTTGAGCAGGGGTATGACGTAGTCTGGCAATCATGCTTCTTCCTAAACTGGAAACAGTGCCCTCTCCCTGCAGGGTTTTTCCCCTGGTCTTTTTCTAACTGACAGCTCACTGTTGAGATCAGAGCTGAACTTGTCTTATCCACCCAGTCACTCTCCACTGCGGAACCTTATTTTAATGACCTGCTCACCCTTGATCATAAGCTAGTCACTCTTCTTGTCTGCGTACGCATTCGCTTAGATATTTTTCTATTTCCCTTCATAGATCTATTAATTTCTGTCTTTTTACATAAGGAAAGTATTCCTTTCCAAATAGTGATTCCTTTCCAAAGAAAAGTGGGTAGAAAAGAAAACCGTGACTTTATGGAAGATCTGGCAAACCCTCCCTGGCCTAAGAGACCAAGGCAGAGACCCCAGAGATGGAACAATTCTGCTAAGATGGGGCGGGAAGGGAACTCTGCCTTTGTGAGATGCATCACAAGCCCACAGGCCCAGCGTGATCGGGCAGTAGCATCAGAAAAGCACACTTACTGAGGAACATTCTGTGTGACTGATAAAACCCTCCAAACATCTTAAGTTTATGAAAAAGGAGAGAAGGTTGATGACCTGCCACAGATCGTCGGAGATGGAGGAGAGATGGGAACTAAATAAACGTGACACACTGTAGTAGATCTCGCAGCAGGAAAAGGACAGGATAGAGACACTGTCTAATTATGATGTCTAGTTCACAGGGTAGTACTAATATTAATTAAATAACCTCAAGAAAAATATCACAAAGTGATTTAAGCTATTAAACATTAGAAGACAATGAATCAATGCTACACCCAGCTCCCCATGATACCCTAACAACTATAAATGTAAAATTATTTCAAAATAAAAAAAATGGTGACTGGAGAGAGGGTTAAGTAGGTTCAGATCGCTGATTGCTCTTCTAGCGGACTCAAATTTGATTCTCAGCACCCACATGGCAGCTCACAGCCATCTGCAACTCCAATTCCAGGGCACCTGATACCCTCTTCTGGCCTCCTCTGACACAATGCACACATGTTGTGCACAGACGTGCAGGAAAAACATTCATGCATATAAAATAATAAATTAATTTTTATTTTGAATGGGGTTTTTTGAGAGGGATGTTAAGGCATTGTCTTATTTTTTCCGTCTGTTTCTCTAGTGTTCAGCATGGTAATAGTGGTTTAATAAATATTCAATAAATAAATGGGGTGGATTCTCAGTAAACTCAATAACGGCATCTTAAAAAAAATAAATGAAGCAATTAAAGCACTTTGCCAAGTGCAAAGTACTTTGCAAGTAGCTATTCACAAATACAAGGGAGTGTCATTATTATCCCATATTTTTAATGGGGAAGAACTGCCTACTGCCAGAGGTGCAGCTTCAAAAAGCAACAGCTCAGCCCACGGCCAGGATAAACCACTGCTTCTGAGCAAACCATTTCTGAGTGTCACTGGCCTGCACCACCATCTAGTTATAAAGACTTTATGAATGACAAAAGAAACTTCGTTGAAATGTTTTTCTTAATCATCATCACCACCTTGGTGGCATTTATCAATCTGGTTTCATTAAAAATTTGAGTGGTACCTCTCCTACTCTGAAAACAGCCGTCAGAGATGAAGGGAGACCTTTCTTCCAGAAGAACCAAAAGTGAAAACATGAATTCACACCTCTCCCCTTTGCTCTTCCCCTCCACCTAAATGCCACTGCTCAAGGAGAAGTGTTCTTAGGACGCTCTGGTGGGGAAGAGTCCATTGCAAGGAAAAAAAAGGGCAGGGACAGCCAGTGGCTGGAGAGGGATACATCACAAAACCTCCCACAGCCCTCACCCCGCCGGCACTACCACTGCCGTTCCCTGGCAGGGTTAACGACTCCTTAGGACTTCCATATAGCAGGTCCATGTGTTTTTATTGAACATCATTTTTTTTTTTACATCTTAAGGTATCTTCCATCCTAGAGATTGTCCCAGATTTCTCTCTCTAGTAAAGAACACTATATTGAACAGAAGACAGAGACTATATAATTAGTGACTTCATTAATAAATGCACTAGTAAATAAGTATAGTAATAATGACTGGGAGCAAGCTCTAGACTAAAGAGGACTGTGGGTGTCTGTCTTCTACTCAGTCTTGAGGAAGAGGGGTGCAGCATGGATGGGGAGATAAACAGCACATAGACTCTGCCAGGAAAACCAATTCTGGCTCAGGAAGCAGATTTATTCTCTTTGAGGAGAGGAATAAAAACCCAAACTCATCTCTCACTTATCAGCCAGCAGGTGGTTCCTGGGCACTCCCGTGTGTCCAATTCACATCCTGAGGATGTGTGGGAGCGCCCAGGAGGGCTGTGCTGTTGGCCTCACTGGGCAGAGGTTACCAGGGAAGCTCTCCCTCGCCTTGTTGATATGCTGGGCAGCCGCCTATGCCCCACTCCCTGAAGAGCACGGCTCATGCCAATGAAACCTTGACATTTACCGACAGCAGAAAGGAGGAAGATCCGTATTTTGTGAAACCCTGAGCCAGAGCGACGGGGAGACCAAGAAATCAAATGGACTTACATTGCCTTTCTTGTGTGGGTGGTTCAGAAAGGATTTTCAAAGGAGATCTGATATGTTCGTGACTCTTTGGTCTCTCCATGGGAGAGGAAAGAGGGTCACGCTAGCTAATCATACCAACGTCTGTCCTGTCTCACCCTGAAGCCACTGGTCCCCTGAGATCTCTCACAGAGGGAGTGTCTAATTTTGCCACTTGCTACTGCTAGGGTCATGGACTTCATCCATTTGAGTGGCTGCCTGACCATTGGTAGCTTGACGTGTTAATCTGCTTTGCAACTAAGATGGTGGTGGGCTTAGCTCGTTAGAAGACCGATTAGCAACCCTGCTTCTGGGCTTGAGGTGCAACTGCACCTGACTGTGGGAATGTGTGGCAAAACAGCTAATTCTGTGACCGTAAAGTAAAAGAGACAGAGGGGAGGAGGCTGTCCTGAAGGCTTCTATTAGGCCACACCTCTTAAACCCTGGGACTTGCTAAGTGGGGGCTAAGCCTTTAACATTGGGCCTGTAGGGGGCACTCTAAATACAAACTGAAACAAATTCCTTTCCTGCTCGTTTATCAAGAGGGCTAGAGATGGTGACTATTGATGCTTAAAGAAGCTCCCACGCAAGTGGGCGGTTGATCAACACTCAAGTGAAAATACTTAACATCGTCGTTAGCCATTCCTTAGGATAGCCCAGGTATTAAAAATCTTGGACCAATGGAATAAAGCCAATGTTTATGTTAGATCAGGCAAAAGAAAAAAGCATCTGGACAGTGTCTATCGCTTCCTAATTATTCTGGGCATGGTATACTGTTTAGTTCTGTCTTTGAAATCATGGCATGAAGACACACTTTTATTAGTAGTCTTGGGATTATTGAATGTTTTCCAATATCAGCGAATTATCTAAACACTAGCTGAGTATCTACAATTTAATCCAGTTATGATACCATGTCCCTAGAACCGACATCAGAGCCTACAAATAAAATCTCAGTCCCATTATCGTCTGTCTGTACTTTAGTCGCCAATCATAATTCTGTGCTATCCTTATTCGGTAGGCCTGTCCTCTTTATTACAGCTTCACAGGGAGACCAGAAGGCGCAAACACAATTCCCTGAGCCTTGGAGGCTTGTGGACAGCAGAAGCACACAGGAGGCTTAAGACAGGAATCTCCCAAAAGAGATGGCGTTCCCATGGGTGTTCAGGGACAGGCATGGTTTGCGCCCTCTCTCAAGTCAGGCCCTAACAGTTGTGCTTTCCCTGGTCAAATCTGCATTGCTTTAGAAAGCAAGTAATTTGGTTTTTAGGGTTTTTTTGTTTTTTGTTTGGATTTTTTTTTGGCTTTGTGGAGACATCATAATAATATTCTGAGAAAACAAAATGGAAAGAAAAATTTACCCACGATCCTCCAGCTCCACAAATCAAATTGCTTTTTATCTCCCAAGTTCAGCTGAAAGGTACTTTAAGCAAAGACCGCAGTGAATAATGACACTTCATTCAGAGGCATTTGGACTTCCTTTACCTCATCCATAGGATGGGGATACTGACCCCCTCTGTACCTTTGTCGGTGGCTGGCCAATGTTTACAGAGAAAAAAATGTCTTCCAAACACTCACATTATTTAACACTACATAGCCCAGCTTGAACCCCCTCATTGTGCATGTGAAAAACAACTTCCTTAAGTAGAAAATAAGAGTAAAAACCACTTGATTTTAGCAGAGTCCTGAGCAAAGATTTCATTGATTAGGCAATTCTTTTACATAGTCTGTTAATTAACTAGAAAGTGCATGCCTGCCACCCTGTGAGGACAGCTACACGACCACCCTACAAGGAGACTCTTTTGGCCATTACGGGTGGCTCTTCAAAATCTCTCACACTCTCTGTTTCTCTCATTCCTTGCCAGCCTCCTCCCAAATTCCCCACAGTCTCCCCCTCCATCAGGCCTGCCTGTTGCTGCCATTCTGCCCCAGGCCCACACAGCCCTGCAGTGCTATGGGCATCCAGGACTCAGGGCAAAGACGTCAGAGCCATCGGCTTCCCTCTCAGGTGCCCAGGGCGATGCCACGCATACTGTGGACACCCAGTTAGCACAAGCCGACTGGCTGCAGCAGTGCCCAGCTAATGAGTGCCAGGCTTTTTATCTGTGCTCAGAAATAGGAGGACAGATGGAGAAGAGGGCAAAGGGAGGAAAACAGCTTCACAAGGAGGCCCAGCCAGCGCTGCACCAGCACGCTCGTCAGGCTTAAAGGATTCTGGTTTCAGGGAAGATAAAAGGGTCAGCAAGAACCCTATATGAATGGCAAGTATGTTATAAAAAGATTCTAGTCTGATCCTGCTTTCCTTGCATCAAAGGAAAGATGAACTGACTGGGTTTCAAAAACCTTCTCCAATGACCTAAAAGAAAATACGCACATTCGTAATTCTTTGACATTACAAGACATGACTTCCTCAAACTTTGTATCTTTTCTGTAGATGAATGTAGAATCACTCGATGGACAGCATGCCCGGTCCCTGCATGGTACCAAGTGGCATGCCTATCCTACACCACATCTCAGGCACCAAGAGCACTCATTAGCTGAGTATGTCCTCACAGAGAATGCATCCTGTTCTGGAAACTCTCGACTTCGGTATTATGACTCTCTTCCAGATTCAGTCTTATCCTTTGGACTTAACATTCGGTACTCAAGCTTCTTCTCCAAACTTGAGGCTCTCTTCTAAAGCTCAGGTCTCATCCTCTAGGTGTGCTAAGCACATGCCCACGTTTGACTGGCTCCTGGCATTGTTTGCCTATGCTATTTGATCATTCTCTCATTCACCCCAGTCCTATGAGTGGGGACCCGTAGAAGGCTCATTGATAAAACTGAATAAATGTTGGTATTCTAATTGCATCTTCCAAATCAATCAAGTATTCTTGTCTATCTATACAGAAGGAGAAAGAACTTTATGAGAAGCTTTTATTTCCTAGATGGCAATATTGAGGGGAAGAAGGGATAGGTATCAGATTTGTTAAGACAAGGATCTACCTTTAAGAACTAAGTAGTGTAGCCAAAGGAAAAAGGGCCAAACAAAGAGTAAAGGAAAATAAGTTCAGATCCCAACCCTACCAATGACCATGAGGCCTTGGGCAAGTCACTTGCTGACCTAGGCTGCATTTTCCATTCATAAAGTGAAAAGGTTGCATGACATGATCTTCAAAATGCCCTCCAGGTTTAATATACTTTGATTCTTTTATTACAAGTCTGGCTTTCTGAGATTCCATTTTCTCATTTGGAAAATAATGATAATATGTCTAGTCCAAATTTCCTTTCAGGGCTATTGTAAGTGTCAAATAAGAAAATGCATGAAAGTCCAGGGCACACTGTTAATTTGGGTGAGCGGGCAGGGAATAGGAAGGCCCTGAAGCCATCATGCAACCCACTACTTAGTGGGGTTCCTTGTATGAGCTGAAATGCACCCCTCTTTCTCATTTGTCCAATTAAAGAATATTTTCAATGCATACAAAGTAGATTCCCAGAGTCATAGGAAGCCAGCATTTGTCATGATGAAAAGATACTTATTAGAAGTAAAATGTGGGCTGGAGAGATAGGGATGTTGGTAACGTGCTTGCTTTACAAACACCAGGACTGGAGTTTAATTCATACACGCTCTGTGTGTGTGTGTGTGTTGCACCCTTGTAACCCCAGCACTGGGAAGATGGGAACAGAAGAATCCTAGTCTACTAACCTACTTGGTGAGTTCCAAGGTTTTTCCCAGGTCTCCATCTGCACATGTATAGACATGCATACATATACCCACTCACTCATGGAAACGCACACAAGAAAAGTCACATACTGTCCTAGTTTGTTATTTGTTGCTATGACAAAACACTAGCTTAAAATAATGGCGGGGGCGTTTATTAGTCAGGAATTCAAAGGCAGGAGCTTGAAGCAGAAACTATGAAGCAATGCTGCTTAGTGACTTACTTCCCATGTGCCCAGCCAGATTTCTTTTTTTCTATTTATTTATTTATTTATTTATTTATTTATTTATTTATTTATTAAAGATTTCTGTCTCCTCCCCACTACCGCCTCCCATTTCCCTCCCCCTTCCCCAATCAACTCCCCCTCTCTTATCACCCCGAAGAGCAGTTAGGGTTCCCTGCCCTGTGGGGAGTCCAAGGACCTCCCACCTCCTTCCAGGTCTAGTAAGGTGAAGATCCAAACAGCCTAGGCTCCCACAAAGTCAGTACGTGCAGTAGGATCAAAAACCCATTGCCATTGTTCTTGAGTTCTCAGTAGTCCTCATTGTCCGCTATGTTCAGTGAGTCCGGTTTTATCCCATGCTTTTTCAGACCCAGGCCAGCTGGCCTTGGTGAGTTCCCGATAGAACATCCCCATTGTCTCAGTGTGTGGGTGCACCCCTCGTGGTCCTGAGTTCCTTGCTCGTGCTCTTTCTCCTTCTGCTCTTGATTTGGACCTTGGGGTTTCAGTCCCATGCTCCAATGTGGAACTCTGTCTCTGTCTCCTTTCATCGCCTGATGAAGGTTAATATCCAGGAGTATGACTATATGTTTTTCTTTGGGTTCACCTTATTTAGCTTCTCTAGGATCACAAATTATAGGCTCAATGTCCTTTATTTATGGCTAGAAACCAATTATGAGTGAGTACATCCCATGTTCCTCTTTTTGGGTCTGGCTTACCTCACTCAGGATAGTTCTATATCTGTCCATTTGAATGCAAAATTCAAGAAGTCATTGTTTTTTACTGCTGAGTAGTACTCTAATACGTATATATAAATCAAAATCAGCTACCTAGGGGAAGCACCATGTGCAGTGGGATAAACCCCCCCCCACATTAATCATCAATCAAGACAATGAATCTCATACATACCCAGAAGTCAATATAATGGAGGCAATTCTTCTGTTGAGGCTCCTTTTCCCACGTGTATCAAGTTAACAACTAAGATTAACCACACATGTACCCATGGCCATGATGTTGGAGAAAATTCTTGAACCAATATAATAAAGCCAATGTATATGTTAGTTAGGGTAATAGAAAACAGCATTCAGGTAGTGGCTAATGCTTCCTAATTGCTTTGGGTATGTTAATACTGTTTAGTTCTGTCTTTGAAATCATGGCATGAAGACACACGTTTATTGGTAGTATTGGGATTGTTGAATGTTTCCCAACATCAACTAATTCTCCAAACACTAACTGAGTGTCTACAGTTTAATTTAATTATGACACCACATACCTGGAGCTGACCTCAGAGGCTACAATTAAGGACTCAATCCCATTACTGTCTGTACTTTAGTTGTCAACCAAAATTCTGGGCTATCCTGACTTCCAAATGAACTGTAAATTCCTGCTTGATCTGGCAGTTAGTTGAAATGGCTCACAAAACTCAGAGAAACACTTAGCTTACACACTGGCCACTTGTCACAACTAAGGAACACCCAGCTAAAATGTATACACAGGGCAAGTTACGGTAACGCTGAGGGATTCCATGCTCCCTATGAGGAGACCACCTTCTTAGTACTCTGAAGAGTTTACCCACACAGGAGGTCATCAAACCTCATTGCTTAAGACTTTTTATAAGGTTTCTATCTTCAGGTCTCAGGTCAGCGAATGAGAATGCAAGTTTCAACCCTCCCCAGAGTTGGTTTTTCTGGTGCCCTGTCCCATCCTGACACTACAAACCCCACTCTTAACTTATCTCATGGGCATAAGCTCACATGTGGTCGAAAAGGCTCCTTGTGAACACCAAGTCACTCAGGAGGGACTGCTACCTCCTGTTTCTCTGCTATACTAAGAAAGAACTACATAAGACTGCCTTGCTCTGGTAAGTTTCCAAAGATGGAAGCAGTCTATCGCTTAGATTACTCAAATAACACTGTAATTCATTTTACCTAGTCCTGTTGATTCAGGATATGTCTAACTATAGAATAACAGCTGGTAACACAAGCTTATAACCTCAGCCCTTAGGAAGAAGGGGTAGGAAGATCATAAGATTGAAGCTAGCTTAAACTTGTAGGTACAAGGCTAGCCTGAAATACCTAATCAGACTATCTCCAAAACAGGTTAATTGCCTATAAATTCTCAAGATTTAATGGGACCTCAAGAGTACATCTCCTTTCTGTAACAGGATGCCTATGGGCCCTGTTTTGTCCAGCTCTTGTGCAGGTAATCACAGTAAGATTAAGAGGTCCAGGGCCATGATATTCCTATAAAACAGAGTTCCACAACACTCCACTCATTACCTTACTTTTAAACACCCCACCCTACCTGAGAGCCTATAGGAAGTTCATAGTTGCTAAAGAAGGAATACATTTTCTCCAGTGGTATAGATACTGGTGAGGTGTCCATGTTTCTGTAAATAATCTCTCACCCATGCTCTGAAAAATAAGCCTAATGGAAGGCACTGGGTTACCAAAAATCATCATGAAAGTAGGAAGGGGAGGAACTGGAAAGAGGAAGGAGATGGGGCAAGTGGGAAGGGGATGAAAGAGAATAACAGAGGGTGGATGTGATCAAAATACATTATCTACAAATATGAAAGTGCCATAACAAAATCCATCAATATGTATAATTAATACATGGTAGTAAAACATTTAAAAGATATAATATATATACTAGAAATTCCAAAACTTTTAAGAGTTAAACACCAAGTACCAGGGTCATAGCTCAAATATATATTTCCTATTGTTCAGAAATTAACATCTGCTACCATCCAGATCTAAGAACCACATTCTTTCCTATCTTCTCTCAGAGCCCACCACAGTGCGTATTTAAAAGGCTGGGAAACCTAGGTTTGTTGCCAACTGCACATACTTAACTCCTTAAATCCCTTAAACATAGGGTTGAGGCACTGTGAGAGCAACTGGGTCTTGCTCCCTCTTGAACAGGGGTAGCTCTCCTCCCTCCACGTTTGCAAACATGCAAGAAATACGCCTAAGACTGACTATGCCCCACACCTACACTTGGTGCCCGAGCTACAAGAGTAAACACAGCGTGGACCTGGCCTTGCATCCTTGGTGACTCCGCTCTCTAGTCAAATTTGCGGCGACAGCCTGAGTTGAAGTGGTTCCTGGGTTAGGTGGCAAGTGGTAACACCATCGCGCAAGTCTTGTGAGCACAGATTCAAAGGGACAGAGCGGGAGCCATCTGAGAGTTTAAAAATTTATGCCCACATACATCAGTTTGCAAGCGATGGCATGCATCATTTATGTAAGGGTTTTGGTGGCATTTGTTTTATTCAAAGTCCATTTATCCTGAACTTTTACCAGTGTAGTGTGAAGCCTTTACAAATCATCAAATCTATCTTCTCTGTAGTGGAATCTGATATGCATGCTGATGTGTGGAAATCATAGGGGTCTCGACTAACCTGCCTGCATGCGACCCTCTCAAATATCTGAAGAAAGTCCAACATTGTAAGATGATCAAAAGAGCCCCAGAAGGAGGAAGTACATTCTTTAGTTGAATCACCATGTGTAGCCCTTCTTCTAGGATGCCCTATTTGAGTTTTATATACTTTTGGGAGGAAGTAGATATTGTCCTCATCCAAACGGATGGCAGTGAGGGGACACCTAACTTACCAAAGATTCTATAACTTGCTGATTTATAGAACCAGAGAGCAGTCCAAATTTCCTCTGATTTTAAAATCCGATTACCCCGTCTGGAGCCCTGCCTCCCTGAGGCCAAGATGGTAACAAAGAATATCAGGCCCTGCCTCTGAAACTCACGAAATTCCAGAAATACACTTTGTGGAGGCCTCCTGCTGATGCTAGTGCTCAAATAAGCCCAAGTGTCTGATGCCTTCTCTCCTCCTCCTGATCGTGCCTGGATCCAGTCCTTTAACTGAAGATGACAGCAACACCGTTCATCGTCCTTCCAAGAGTGTGCCAGGAAGCCATCTTCAGAAGCAGTACCCAGTTCTCCAGGAATGCTAAAACAGGGAGACACCTCGTTAAGAAATCAGCCCCACTTGATAAGTGAAGTCTTTGCATCCTCAGTACTTAGAATCCAGCCTCTGAGTTCTTGTTCGGCTAAGTCTCAGCGATGCCCGCCTCTTCGGAGCCCACACACTGCCCTCCAGCATGAGCGGAAAGAGCAAGTCCCTGGTGATCGTGACAGACACTGACACACGGAGGAGGAGCTCAGCTCTGTGCCACGTCCAGACAAATCCACTCTCTCCCCCTTCGTCATTCGTGACGGATTACTTTGTTTGGCCAGCACAGTGCAGCGAAGTTACTCCCATGCTGCGAGATGTCGTGTAGTAAGCCCCTTGTACTGCACACATGTTTGCATACACAGCTCATGATTCCCCTGGCTAAGAGTTCAGAGCCTGACCTGCACACTGTGTTGGGACTAGCACACGACTTAGTCTCACTAGGTCTCCTTGCTTTATGGAGCAGCCTCATTCCTGGAAGTACATCCTGCAGATCAATACCAATCTATGGAGCCTTTCAACAGCACAACCCCAGTGCAAGAGCGCCTTCTCTTTACAAAGTAAACCTTCATTCTTACAGGCATCTAATCTTGTAGCTTTAAGTGACTATTTCTGCACTGCAGTCTCTCTGCAAAAGAAAAGCATTTCACAAGAAGGGAAAAAAAGCCAAATTACTAAGCATTTGTATGTGCTGTATTTTCTGATTCTCACAAGAACCCTACAAAGTTGTGTTGTCTCTGTTTTAAAGTTCAGGTGGATGAGAGGAAAAGCTTCATACTTAACGAGAAGCTAGACTAAGGCTTCAAGCCAGACCTTCTGCCAAAACTCAACCTCAAGTAAAAGTCTCCAAACGGTGTTGGTAACACATTTGGAAGGGGCATGAAAAGTGCTCTGTACCCAGCTAACATAATATGAGACCTGCTTACTAACAATTAAACATATGGTGCATGCTGGGTTTTTTTTTCAACTTGACAAAAGCTAAGGTTGTCTGGAAAGAGGGAACCTCAATTGAGAAAAATACCTTCATCAGATTTGCCTGTAGGCAAGTCTGTGGGGTTATTTATTTGCTTAATGATTGTTGTGGGGAGGGCTCATCCCACTCTGGACTGGTCCTAGGTTGAACAAGAAAGAAGGCTGAGGGCCTGGAAGAATGGTTCAGTGGTTAAGAGCACTAGGTTCCTTTCAGAGGACCTGGGTTCGATTCCCAGCACCTACATAGCAGCTCATTAGCCATCTGCCTGTAACTCCAGCTGCAGGGAATCTGAAGTCATCTTATGACCTCCACGGGCACTGTATATACATAGTATACCGATCTACATACAGGCAAAATATCCATATGTGTTAAAATATTTTAATAAAATAAAATGGTTTTTCAAAAGAAAAAGGAAGCAGACTAAGCAAGCCATGGAGAACAGGCCAGTAAGCAGTGCTCCTCTGTGGTCTCAGATCCAGTTCCTGCTTCTAGGTTCCCGACTTTCCTCGATGACAAACTGTGCTGTGGAGGTGCATGCCGAAATATACCCTTCCTCCCCCCAGTTTACTTTTGGTCATGGTGTTTTATCCCAGCACTTAAAGTCGGGGGTTGACTTCCTTGTTAATATATAAGCCAAGCAGGAACTGGATCCTAGGGATGCACAAACTGCAAACCAACTTCATTCATCACAGGCAAATGTGGTCCCTGACCTTGCCTAGGACCTCTCCATAATCTCAATGAGGCAAGACTTCCTTTGTATAGAACCCCGGGCCCCTGCCCTGAACCAAGGGGATCCCTGCTGTGATTTTGGTCACAGCATAACTGCCCTTTTCCTGGAAGCCTGCTGTATGATAAGAGCAAACCAGGGCTTCTTTTCTAGTCTGGGGTGGGATATATAATGCCTCCTCCAGGGCTCAGATATCTTCAGCTTGAATAGAGAGCTTTGCTTGTACGCAGATGCCTGCCCTGTCTTCACTCTACCCTCTCTGAGAACGTATTCTCACTAGTTTTCTTGACCCGGACAAATCTCAGGGTTTGTGTAAAGAGAACCTAACTGAAGATATCTGACCTGTTTTTATTCTATATCAGATACCCCAAAAAGGCATCTATATTATGATTTCACTCATTCAGAATCTATCTGCTAAAGTTAAAAGCCACAAGATCTCTTTGTGTTTCTACTGAGTTTGTTGACATTTGAAGATAACAAAACTGATCTCTTAAAATATTCAGGACTGTTAAAACATACACAGTCATTGCCAGTTTCCCAATTGTCCATCTCTGAGTTTAGGGAGGACATCCCATCTGCTAATAGGAATCGCAAGCTTTTGCTTTTGAGTTACAGTGTTAGCCTTCGGGTGAGCTACATTGAAAACCAACACGCCGCCTGCCCAATCATTTTCACAGAGCCTTTGGTAAGGCTGATGTTGGGCTTCTCAGATAATTATCTGGTTTTGTTTTTTTGTTTTTTTTTTCTTTTTAAGCTCCAAGCATCCTTTCATACGCCGAGATTTCTGTTTGTGAGTTTAGCTTCAAGTCTACCGAACCATTTAATTAACTTAAGTGTTTAAACTTCTAGAGGTGTTGATTGAGCCTAATCAGTATTTTCGGCTTCTCTAATTGAAGGCTTCCTCTCTTGGACTATTGTCAGTGAAGCAAGAAATATTTGTTCAAATAAAAAGCAAAATATTGTTTAGTCTTCGGCGTAATCTAACACAAATTTACTTGGGCCCATGATTGCATGAACTTGGGGGAGGCCAGAATGGAACCAATTTCTCTGCTTCCTTTGAAGACTGAGAGGCAGCCCCAGGAAGAGAGCAACCCCTAACAACCTCTCGCTTCACCAGGGCTTGGGCTTCCAGCCAAGCTGCTTTCAGGCCTGGCAGTCCTCACTCTTTCAGGGAAATTCAGCTTTAGGGGCGTGTTTCCTGGGGACATTTGCCACCTAGAGAAAATGATTTTTATCTTTTAACTGCTCTTAGCCTAGAAAAACTAACCAGCCCTCCACCTTCACACAACTTTGCATGGGTGGTTGGCACATGCAAATCTCACCCCTAGAGTAAATCCATCCTTTGAGCAGGTCTGTCTGCTGGCAATGAGGATGGAGGCGGGGCTCCCAAGGTCCAGATGTTCAGCCTCCCTGGAGTTATTCTGTGTTTATTTACCCTTTAAAGTTTCAGGGGAGGAGACCCAGTGTAGCAGCAGCTCAGGAAGCCTCTGGGTCCTGGAGGCACTTGAGAAGTAGCAGTGAACCCACTCCCTGCCTAGGATTCTAAGGACTGGGTTTCCTACTGCCTTCAAAAAGGTTTCCTGGCAATCTGATCTTGGTCTCTCCTGAGACAGTTCTGTTCTAGTTGACTTCATTGGGCACAAAATAATGTATTATGGATATTGCATTTTTTTTCTGCTAAGAAAATGTCAGCTTCTAAACTAGATCAAACCGCCCTCCAGTTCCTCGGTGCTGGCTCATTTGAATTATTGAACTTCTCTCCCTGGAAAGCACGCTCGGTGCTGTTTGCTGAGACGCTGGCAGTCTTAACACAGTTTGGAAACTTTTCGGAGATTGATCACCCCAGGAAAACAGGCAGCTGATCACCAGAAGAATTCCGCAATCGAGATTAGTTTGCTATGAGATGACATGGACAAATTGGGACAGATTGGGGAGGGGGGCTTCTTCCTGCATGCCACCCACCCAGCCTCCCCAGCTGCCACTGAGACAATGCCTCTGCATGCAGCTGTATGCCTCTGCTTATCCTCCATTCCATCCCACAGCTCACCATAGCCAGCTCTATCTTTGCCTCCTCCAAATCTCTCTATTTGCTTCAGCTATTCCCTCGCAGCCACATCCTCTTTCTTCCGTCTCTGGGACCAACCTGAGCTTTTCCCTCCCATCAGTTCTCTGCAACTCCTGCCTTATCTAGTAACTTCTTCTAGCCCCTTGCAAATTCAGTGGTTTGCAACCCTGAGCGCTTATCAGAATACTCTTAGACTTTATGAGTAGATGGAGTAAATTACAACCTCAGGAGGTGGAGTCCACTATCAGTTCTGATTGAAAGCTCCCAGGTGGTGTTAAGGCGTTTTAAACGTTGTGAGCCATCACCTTTATGCAGCTGAGCTCCCCTTCTGTTCAAATCTCAAACCCAGCATTCTTTTCCAGAGAGGCAATTCCTGACCGGTCCATCCAAAGCAGTCTGAACTCTGTCCTCTAAAATGCTGCATTCCTTGCTGATCTCATTACCTCCATAAATCTCATCACTGCCTCAAATGATCTTCTCTAACCTTTATTTATTAGATTATTACTGTCTTCCCCAGTATAATTCAAGCTTTATGAGATCAAGGATCTTGGCCATCCTGTTGACTTCTCCATCACAGCATGTACATGATACATAATAATTGCTCAAAAGATAGTTGATGGATGAGAAAATGAGTAAATGAGTGTGTATATTGAATGAATACATAAATGGGCATTTGAGTGAATGAACTTCTGTCCTTAGAGTCTGAGTTATGATTTTTGATAGTGTACTCAACTTCCTGAGAGACTCCACTCTCATCACACCTGAGGAAAAAACACTCATTCTGCAGACAGCCATCAGTTTCTACTTCTTGTTTCTCAATAGAAATATATATAAAAAAAAACAGCAGCAAATCTACATGATCACTCACTCTCACAAGTTGCTTATTGATACTGAGAATTTTATGAAATTCTAGATTTTTTTTCTATGGTCTGTTTTTCATACACCCCACCAGATACATACCCTCGGGTCCGCAAACCAACATTTTGCTGCGCAGTACTTCCATGCTTCATCGTGATGGTCAGCGTTCTTCTCTCCCCTCCCTTCTGTTCTCCCTTCTATTATGCCACAGAGAAATACTTTGTTTTTTTAAGGACCAATGTTCTGTATATTCTGGTGGAAAGAACTTAAGATAATATGGAGAGAGGGTCTGGAAAGATGGCCCACTGGTTAAGAGGACCGCCTGCTCTTCCAGAAGACCTGGGTTCAATTCCCAGCACCCACTTGGTGTCTCACAACCATCTGTAACTCTACTCCTGATGGCATCTTCTGGCCTCTGCAGACACTGGGCACAAACATGGTACACAAAAATGCATGCAGACAAATACCCATATACATAACATTTAAAAATGAAAAGAGAAGATAAAAGAGCATAGAGATATGGAGCCTTTGGGGATCCTCCTCTACCTTCACTGGGATCATCTTTTGCTTACCTCTTCCTTCAACTCTTTTCCGTGTCAATGTCAGATATCCTTGCTTCCATGGGTCTTATTCTAGAGAAGTCTTCATCACACCAAGCAGGTCATCTTTTTTGACCAGCATGTATCTCAACATGAAAAAGCCAGATGAGCTCTCCTGGCATGCGCACCACTGATGTCCTTTTCCTCAGAGCTCTTAGGAAGTGTCCCACCAACACCAAAACACTATACTCTAAACCAGAAGGGGGATGTAGCCTCACATCAGACTATCCAGTCTTCCAAAAGGGAGTGTCTTTTTCTAGTTAAGGATAAGAATATGAGAAACACATTGTCCTCGTTACTTTTCTATTGTTGTGAGGAGACACTATAACCAAGGCATCTTATACAAGGAAGATTTTACTGGGGCTTTCAGCATCAGAGAGTGAGTCACGACCATCATGGCGGGAGCATGGCAGCAGGCAGGCAGGCATGGCGTGGAGAAGTTGTTGAGAGCTCACATCTTGATCTATAGGCAGGAGGCAGAGAGACAGAAACACTGGGAATGGTGTGAGTCTCTTGAAACCTCAAATCTCACCCCTACCCCATGACATACCTCCTCCAATAAGGCCACGACTCCAATCCTTCACAAACAGTTCCACCAAGTAGGGACCAAACATCTGAGCCTATGGGGGACATTCTCATTCAAACCACCACACGTATTTATCTACTTTTCAGTCCAGTCAGCCTAATACCTGGTGGCCATGATGGAGAGCAGCAACTTGTGCTGCCTTCTTATTGGCCTTGAGTATTTATATACATCAGTGAATACGTTTCTGTCGTATGAAACCGAAATTAAGTCCTGTGTGACTGGGGGAGCTAATTTACCTTAAGGAAGTAGGAGGCTGAATATTTATCCCATCTTAGAGTCTGACTCATACCCTACTATAATGCAAATATATCCCAATGCCTGAAGCTTGAGCAGGCATCAAGGATATCTAAGGTCACCGAAGGACTCTGCAGCCCAACAGATTCCCTTCTAAACTGAAAGTTTAGAGAGTCTGGTTTATGCAAACCCATCATCCAGACAATTCCTAAGTACCTGTATGTATGTATATGGGATTACAATAGGATTTCATCCTGATGAGTTTATTATCAGTTGGAATTATTCTGAGTTGAGAATGCCTTTCATTTCCTACCCTTAACCTACTGAACAGCATCACTTATATTGGCTTACCTTAAACAGGCTCAGAACAGTCAGACAAAATCAACCAATGATTGATCACAGAATATCTCAGGAAATTTTCTCACACTGTACTGAAAAGGATAGGAAGAATGGTTGCTTGTGTATACTTATATGGCATCGTGAACTCCAAAAGTTATGCACTGAGCCATTATATATATGAGAACATTTGTACACAGAAGGTATCCATGTCCTGAGGAGTATGATGTCCATTCTTACATTCATTTAAGTATTCAGTAAATAATTGGTATGTTGTGTCTTTGAAAAGAAAATCATTGAGTATGTCCCAGTATTTGCTGGAAATTACACCATTAAATAAAGCATCCAGGGAAGGCCTTGCTGAGAATGTGGCAAATGAATAAAGGCCTAGTGAAAAAAAGTGACCTTTTGCATAATGCCTTTTTTCTAGGCACAAGGATGGCCAGTTTGCAGATTTCTTGGTAAGGGGCATCTGGCCCTCAGACAGAAGCAGGCCTGGTGCTTGCAAGTTGCATCTAGATCTCGTGTGTTTGGGAGGAAATGAGCATGCTCAGAAAAGTTTTCTGGAACAGCCCCTGAAGGTTTGAGCAGATGGGATCTGGGTTTGGACTTTGCTCTTAGTGTGATAAAAGCCTTCAGAGGTTCAATTCCGAGAGCGGCGCCATCCCAATTTAGACTCTAGCTGGCTCACACTAGTTTTTGTGCTGATAGGCCAGAGGGAAGAAAGGCTCAGGCAGGAAGGTCAGAGAGGAGACTCCCTGCATTCATCTGGGTAGCAGATCCTGGCAGCTTAGGCAAGAGCAGTAGCTGTGGCAGGGGACAGAAGCAGTTAGAGTTTGGGTACAGCCAGAAGAGAGAGTTAATTCATGGATTTGGTATGCTGTGAGTAGCAAGGGAAGAGTTAAAATTTGAGGCCACTGAAAGGAACAGTCACACAAGGGACCATTTCTGACAAATGAGTCCAGCCAAGAATCACATGATAACAGATGGATCCCTTAAGTGAGCACAGCACTACAGCAAAGCATGTCATCCACTCACTGGCCGCAACTCTCATTGAGGGGGCATGGAGTAGATACCAAGCCCTGTGTCAGCCACAAGGTGCATACAACTCCATCTCCTCTTCCATGGTCCTCAAGGATGTGGGCATGGGGACCTGGGAAAAAGACACCAACAAGCCATAGCCTCAACCAGACCTGTCTGCCAGACTGAGGCATTTATCACCCAGGCTCCCAGGCTCTGTTCACCACACCTTCTACTGAGCTTTAACAAAAATCCCAGCCACCTTTTCTTATCCTAACCTACTACCTTTCTAGCTGGAAACACCCCCACTTTGGGCAGTGGCAGATATTAAAGGGTCACAGCATTAGGAAGGTTAAGAACCAATGGCCTAGAGGGAAGAAACATTATTTGTGTATCTCTAAGCAAAAAGCCAGACCCCACCCTCACTGGTAAGAGAAAGTGTCACTGGGAAAAGGAAGTCAACTGTCATCTGAAGGATAAGTTCCTCTCTCAGGGTAAAATACATAGAAAGACTCAGTGGTCCAGACAGAGGCCTGGTAGCACCAGGGACTATGACAAACTTAAGGAGCAAAGGAAGGAAGTCAAGACCTGATGAAAATGAAGTAGATACAGTTGAGAAGAACTTGAGACCCTCTTAAAAATATTTGTCTTTATCCTAATACAGACAGGAACGGCCATAAAATGTATGAATGAAAAGAAATCTGAAAAACTAGCTTTGGGGAGGATCAATCTGACCCCGAAGGTGGAAGGTTGGTCTTCGGGAAAAGCTAGAGGAGACAACCAACAAGATTATCATACTACCTCCTCTCAGCTGATGATCTTATTTGACACAAGATACACATAGGCATGGAATCCTAGCATAGTTAACCTGAAAGAGGTCTGAGGGTTTCATCTAGCCATGCTTTACGGATAAAATTTTTGGCTAACGGTAAGTAACTTAACCAGGAACCCAAAGTCAACATTCAAATTCAGGTCTTTTGACTTAATTCCTCACACTCATAACCACTGCTTATTTGCATTTGAATGAAGCTGTGTTCCTTCAATATATTGATGCTGTTATAGTATTGAACCTCTAGTAATTTGTGGGAATAAATACTCCATGTGTGTCAGTTGGGTGAGTCGAGGAATGTACGGACGGACGGACGGATGGACGGACGGACGGACGGACGGACGGATGGACTGATGGATGGTTGTACATTCCTGCTAGTTTGCTCCATAACTTCCAGACAGCAATTGAAAGAGAGTTACTTTTACCCTAGCCTAGTGAGGACATACTCCATGATCTGCCTTCCTAAACATGTATGTCCTCTAGGCATTTAACTGTTTTTGTCCCATAACATCAGTGAGGCCCTGAAAGGCAGATATCCTTACCCACATCAGTGTCCAGGCAGTCTCTGGTCCTGGAAGAAGCTGATACAACCACTTTAGCTGTTTGGGATGGCAAACAGCCCAGCATCAGTTAGGTCATGCACGGTCTCCTTACTCCTCCTGGAAAGGAGCCTAACTTGCTGACTGCCCAAATTGAATTTTAAAAACTCTAATTAGGTCACCATAAAGATTTGCTTTTTTAATGGCAGAAAGCCCAGTTTCCTGAGTGTTTCCTTGAGAGCGAGCACATACTTTACCTCCCCACAACCCCGGTTCATCCACACCTCATTAAGTGAGGGAGGGGGGCTCAAAATAAAAGGCTGTTGCAAGATTGTCTCTAGGAAAACACATAGGGGTGCTTAGAAAATGACCCAGGGTTTGTTTGTTTGCTTATTTGTTTGCCGAAATACATTCTTTCATCTAATCCCCACAACTCTTTTGGCGGGCTTGTCCCAATTTTATAAGCAAAGAGACTGAGACCATAGTATCGAAGTGGGTTGCTCACTTCAGTACTGGGGATCAGATCTACAGGGGGTTTGTCCACCTTTCTTTCAATGACAATAACATTCCAAGTGGCATCCCTTCCTGGTTATATTTACTTAAGATGCAGTCATTGTAACTAATGAACAAAGAGTCGTTTATCATCGTCCAACCTTTATTGATCATCTCTTGTGTACAGGGTATCTAGCAGATGCTTAGTTCAGAACAATTGGACATTCCTTTTTCTTTTTTAGCCTTAAACACTATGATATTTTATCTTGTCAACTACATTGGACTGAGACACACCTAGATTAGCTAAACGCACCTCTGCCTGTGCTTTTGAGAACACATCCAGAGATAATTAAACTAGGGCCAGACATGGGGCAATTGTTTTCTGGAAAAAAAAAAAACCCGTCTTGCCCACACTTCCATTTTCCATTTAACATATTTTTGGAAAGACCTCCAAAACAATGAGGGTAATTTTTAGTATGTTGGGTCATCAAAACAATCTATGGTAACTTGTTAATGGCAACTCTAAGAATCTAATGCATATAGTATACACATAGCGGCAAGTGGTGTTGACCAAAGTGTGTGGGGAAAGTGAGAATAGATAAGGAAAGAAGAGAGGGGAATGTGAGTAACTGAGATGGGCTTCATCGAGAAGGTGAAGAGTTGGCAAAGGAGTGAAGTGGGTAGAAAATGGGATAAGAAACCGATATATGGAGGAAAGAGATGCCCTAAGTAGGGGATGTATGATCTTCATGTAACACCAAGGAGGCCAGTGTGGCCAGAGAGTGAACCAGAAGAAGCAGCAAACAGAGCTAGAGAGGGTCATAGGACCAGTCCATGGAAGGCCTTGTACCATGGTTCTTTCACCCTGAGTAGGCCAAAGAGCTTTGAAAAGATTCTAGATGTTGCAAGGACTCAATCAGAAATGTTTTAGAATGTCTACCCTGACTGCTGCATTGAGGACATATGGAAAGAAGGCAAGGACAGAAGCAGAAAGACCTACTAGGAGCCCCTGCCACAGTCCAGCTAAGAGTGTGGCCTTGACAAGCACACTCACCAGCCTTCTGAGGACAGTCCCTGGTCAGCAGACAGGTTGGCTCCCCGCACAGGATCAGGTGGGCTTCGAGCACATCACCCGAAGACAGCCCCCTGTCCATAGCTTTGATGAACAGCTGTGTTGAGGCATTGAAGGACGGGAAGACACTACCTTGCATGCCTTCCTGGGGTCTTTGCCTTCGTTCTGCTGGCTGCCTCACAGAGATGCTACCAGAATCAAATGAGGGAACATCTGTGAGAGCATCACTGAAGTGCATAAAATACGAGATAAGTGCGAGTGATTGTAATTAATACTAATAACAGTCACCTTCTCCTCCCCCGACAACTGTTAACCTATAAATACAAACAGACACAATGTCTCATGCAGGCCCCGAGCCCCACGTGGGGAGGAAACCAGCATATACATCTGCTGTGGGGAGTTTTTCATTGAATTGATTTCACTGTGACAAGATTAGCAATGCTCTGTTGCCATGGGCCATCTGTTGGGTGGTGCCAAGTAGCCTTGTCATGCAGAACTGGACCTTACCAAAAGAACAGGAGTCAGCCAATGTGCAATAAATTAAGTCATCTGCTTCTTCTATAATGCTTTTTCTAAATGATGAATGGCTTTGTTTTCCTACGTTCAAGCAACATGTCTTGGCTGAAGCTAAGGAAAAATTGTTGTAGAGAACCAGAAAACACCTGCTGGTACACAGGCATTTACATAACGTGGTAGGGTCTGGATTACACATGCCTCTGGCTGCAAGAAGGGGGGGGATTGGAAAATAGTATGGAGGTTCCTAAAACATTCAGAATAGAACTGCCATATGATAAGAAAATTCTCTTCTAGGAATATACTCAAAGGAAATGAAATTCCCATCATACCTCTGCTCATTGCAGGAATAGTCACA
This sequence comes from Microtus ochrogaster, assembly GCF_000317375.1. Classification (NCBI taxonomy): domain Eukaryota; kingdom Metazoa; phylum Chordata; class Mammalia; order Rodentia; family Cricetidae; genus Microtus; species Microtus ochrogaster. Next base: position 69,470,971 of record NC_022014.1, read on the forward strand.
ATGCCAAAGACACTCAAACGGCCTAAATTTCTATCAATTCAGAGTGGATAATGTGTGAGCGAGTGAGTGAGTGAGTGTGTGTGTGTGTGTGTGTGTGTGTGTATGTGTGTGTGTAAAAGAGAGGGGGATATTATTCAGCCTTTACAAATCAGGACCAGAGAGTCCCTAGGTGAGCCTTCCTTCCATCAGGCCTCTGTTTGGGGTGCCTACCTTCCCCATGGCTGTACACCTGGCTTCACCATGGCTGGACACCAAGTGGGACGGGGGTTGATGAGTCAGGAGGACTGGAACCCACCTTGGTGAACCTTTGGACCTGCCTCAGCTTCCAAGAATTTCTAGGTGTGCCTGGAATTGGACCAAGGGTTGGACAAGGCTCAGAGGTGTTGGGGATCTTTCCTTGTCCCCCACCATATGAGTTCTGTGGAGAAATGGCACACTGTGGAACTCGGGTTAGACTGGGCCTAGTGCCCCAAGTTGTCTGGAGACTTTGCAGCCTGAGGGCCAGGCAGAAGCAGAACCGGAGAGCAACTTGGAGAGAGCCTCCCCTGGGCAATGTTCTGTCCGCCCCTGGGCCATGTTCTGTCCCCCACCCCCTGCTGTGAAGTTGGAGTAGGCGGACAAGTCCCTGCAGATGAAACTGCAAAGTCTCCAGATGAAACTGGAGCAGTTTGCCAAGCTGCCGAAGCAAAAGAGGATCACCTTGGGGTACATCCAGGCCGACGTGGTGCTCATCCTCGGTGTTCTCTTTGAAAAGGTATTCAGCCACACCACCATCTGCCTCCCCTGCGGGAGAAGAGTGGAGAAAGTCAACAACAGTGAGAACCTTCGAGAGATATACAAAGCAGAGACTCAAGTGCGGGCCTGCAAGAGAAAGCAGAGGAGCGTTGGGCCCCGTGTGAGGGACGACATGGAGAGTGTATTTCATGAAGAACATGTTTCTGCAGTGCCCACCCTGCAGAGGATCAGCATCGTCACCAAGCTGCTTCAGCTGCAGGAGGATGTGGTCCAAGCGTGGTTCCATAAGGGGTGCCAGACAGGCGAACAATCAAGCATGGAAGATTCCCAATGAGAAGAGTATGGGGCTACAGGGTTTCCTTTCTGGGGATGGAGGTGCGGGAAGGGCTGTATCCTTGCCTCTGCTCCAAGTGCCCCATTTCAATGCTCCAGGCTGTGGGAGCCCCCACTTCACCATGTTCTCTTCTTTGGTCCTTTCTTTGGTCTCTTCTTTGGCACATACCTTCAATCCAGCAGCACTGGGAAGCAAAGACAGGCAGATGGCCGTATTTTGAGACTACCCTGGTCTATACGCTGAATTCTAGACCAGCCAGAGCTACATAGTGAGATCCTGTCTCAAAACAAAACAAAAGAAAATCTTGAAACTGAAGAAAATGACCCTGCAGGTAAGAGCACACACTTCTCGATCAGAGGACCCAAGTTCAGACCTCGGCACCCATGTCGGGTGATCCACCACCACCTGTCTAACTCCAGCTCCAGGAGAGATGATGTCCTCTTCTGGCCTCTTCAGACAACCCCACGTGCAGGAGCACATGTATACAAGCATTTAAATTTTTTAAATGTTAAAAATTGTCCTTGAGTTTCAAAGGCTAAAATAAAAATGTATTTTAAAAAAGTAAGAAAATTTTGCCACCTGTGACAATACATGTGGATGAGGAAGACATCGTGCTAAGTCGAATAATCCAAGCACAGAAGGACAAACGTTGCTCAGTCTCACTTGCACGCAGAGAAGTTTAGGGGATTTAACGTGCAGCAATGTGGCTCTAGTGATCGCACTGTGTCTCTAAAATTTATGAAGTGGGTGAATATGATCAAAATACATTGTAGGAAATTATCCAAGCAACCGATAAAATTAATTTTAAATTTTACCACCAGAGTAAATCTTAAATCTTCTCATCCCCCAACCCTGTCCATCACCACCAAAAGAAAAGAAAGAAAGAAAGAAAGAAAGAAAGAAAGAAAGAAAGAAAGAAAGAAAGACAACATGAAGTGTGTGTTCATTAGCTTGGTTACAGTGATTATGTAGGCAGAGACTGCTCGTCCGTTTCCCGGCTGCCCAGACACTATTCAGTCAATGACTCAGGCATGTTTCTAGCTAGCTCTTACATCCTGAATTAACCCATTTCTATTAAATTGTATATTGCCACGAGGCTGTGGCTTACCAAAAAGGTTTTGGGTCCTTCTCCTTCAGCAGCTACATGGTATCTCTGACTCTGCCTTTTCTCTCTCTCTCTCTCTCTCTCTCTCTCTCTCTCTCTCTCTCTCTCTCTCTGTTCAGATTCCCTGCCTGCCTTTACTCTGCTAAACCATTGGCCCAAACAGCCTTATTCTTCATCAAGCAATAAAAGCAACACATATACAGAAGGGCATCTCACACCATGACTATTCCAACATGTATTCAAATATCAAGGCATCAAGTTGAACATCTTACATACATGCAATTCCAACCTATCAAATATACCAAAATAAAGCTGAAAGAAAAGCTAGAGTGCAGGGCAGCACCCCTTTCTCAGGTTCTGGCACTAAGTGATCTGAGAGGCGGAGGGGTGGGGCTGTTTCACTACAAGATACAGGTGAAGAATAGAGGGTGGGGGAGGGGGTGTTTTCTGTGTGCCTGGGGAGAGCATCCGGGGCAGCAGTCAGAAGAATAACAGCCTCAGGGGCAGCATCTTCCGTGTCTGTCATGGTGGTAAGAAGCCACCTTCTTGATGTAAAGACATAGGCTACTAAGACACAGCAGGGGACACTTCCGTGTGATTTCAGATGCCACTGCAAATCTGAGTTGGAGAAGGGGAAATTCTCAAGCGTGGCTGGGGAAGACATGGTAATGATGAGGAAAGGGATGGCATCCCAAAGGTGATCAGAATTGAAAATAATGAAACCAAAGGGTTTATATTAGTTATTACTCCAGGATGAAGTAGCTCTGGGGACAGTCAACTTCCCATAATAATAGCTAGGATTTATTGTATGCCTACAATATGCAAAACTCTGAATTTAATGATTTCACTCATGCATGCATGCATTGACTTATTTATGTATTTATTCATTCAGCAGATGTGTATGGCATGCCTTCTGTGCATTAGCCTCTATTAGTTACCTGAAATAACTCAGTGTAATCAATCAAATGGCTTAGACCTCCTGTAGCTTACATTCTAGCAGTATAAAACTAGACTAATGATGACTAAAAGCAGTATCTGGGAGATGGTAGTTACTGTGTAAATTAAAAAGCAAGTGAGGGGTAACACTAACAACAAAAGTAAAGGTGTCGGGAAAGTACCCATGAGAACTGAAACTCAAAAGGCATTTGAGGATGAGGTATTTGAAAGCACAGAAGAGCTGGTGCAAAAGTCCCTGAGGCAATACTTGCTAAGAAATGACCAGATGAGCCATGCCACTGAAGAAGAAAATGCTGGAGAGGGAATCACAGAATACACCATCAAAGAGCAGGCATTCAGATAATGTAGGACTAAAACAGGTTAGATCTGTACAGCAGACTGAAGCAGATGCATGTATATATCCCAGCTTTACAACTAAGAAGACAAGTACAGAGTGTGTCATTTGCCTGTGTGGATGTCCCATGTAAGTGATGGAAAGTCCAGCTCTAATGTGATAGTTTCTCCACGACATCCATTGGATACTTACCCACACACACTAAAATTAAGATCCTATGGTTTGCTAAACTGTTCCTCCTGGCTAAAGAGAGCAGATGGATACATGCTTTCAGATCATGTTTTTAAAGCTGCCTTTTGTGGCTAAACGTTACTCTTGATTGGGACCTCTTCCCTTAGCGGCATGGCAAACAGGCTAAGGCCATTAGGAAAGGAAGGGTGCTGACAGTGCCAAGAACTCACACTAGAGAAAGAATAGTCTCTTCCGAAGTGGTATTAGGGCAACTTGATAGCCACATGCAGAAGAATAAAAAGAATTGTTCACATCATACTCAAAAATCAGCTCTAGATTCAGATAGAAAGCCTGGAACTGAAAAACTGCTAGGAGAAAACAAAGAGGAAAAGCTTCAAGCTATCAGTGTGGGCAATGGTAATTTTAGACACAAATCTAAAGGTATAGACAATAAAAGCAAAAATAGGAGAAAAGGGAATGTATAGTCAAAGCCCTTTACAAAGCCACAGAAGCAACCAACAGGATGATTTATTATTGATAATCTAGTAGTATCTATGAAAAGAAATTTTACCAGCTAGTTTTTATGCCAGCTTCACCCAAGCTAGAGTCTGTCATCTGAGAAGAAGAAATCTCGGTTGAGAAAATGCTTCCATAAGATTAGGCCATATGTAAGCCTGTAGAGATTTTCTTAGTTTACGATTGGTGTGGCAAGGTCCAGTCCATTGTAGGTGGTGACACTTCTGGACTGGGGATCTAGCAGGAGTTGGAGCTAGCCTGGTGTGCAGATTCACCTGCCTCCACCTCCTGAATACTGGGATTAAAGGCATGTGCCACCACCACCCAGCAGTCATAAATGCTTATCAGAGCAACAGAAAGCACACTAGAATATAACTTGTGTTAAATGAGGTAAGATCAACAGGTAGGCAGATCTCCAATGAGCTCACCTCCATGTGGAATCTGTAATAGTTAAAGTCATAGAAGTAGAGAGCAAGCTGTTGTTACCAGAGCCTAAGAATGAGCAGAGGATTGGAGGCTGGCCAAGGGATGTAAAATTTCAGTCATACAGAAGATTAGTCAAGAGACCTGGTGTACAACATGGTGATGGTAGTTAATAACCTGGAATATAGTCTAGAACATTTCTGAGAATAAACTTCAAGTATTCTCATAACAAAAAATCTGTGAACTCATGAAAATGTTAGATGGGTTATATATGCAATATATATTTTAAAACTTCTCATAGAAGATAATATGTACTTTTAGGAATTTAAAATTAATAACTTCAAGAAGACATTTTTCTCTTCCTATACAACTATAACTTGTGTCAAGTTGACAAAAAAATTAAAAGTAAAAACTAACCAGGACATCCACTACCATGTTTCTAGGAATAAAATAAGCCGATACCTCACTTAGGAGACTATCAAAGTATAGATACTATATAAAGACAAAGGAGCGAGGAGATAGCTCAGCTGGTGACGTGTCTACAGTGTGGTGAGGATCTGAGTTCAATCCCCAGTACACACATTGAAAAGTCCAATATGGTGGCATAAATTTGTAATCCCAGCAAGGCCGAAACCAGGAAATGAAGATCTTCAGGGCTTACTAGCTAATTTATCTAGCCTCATCAGCAAGCCCAGGTTTACATAAGAAACCTGTGACTTAAAAAGTATTATTTTAAGGTGAACAGTAAGGAGAGATGCCCAAAGTTGACCTCTGACCTCCATACTTATGTACACCAACTCATACATGAGCATACACACACACACACATACACACACACCACATACACATGCATACAAGACAAAGGACTGATTGAGATTCTCTTGTCAAGAGCACGAGGCTGGAGAAGAGAAAAGTCCAAACCTTGGGTACCTCTAGCACAGAACACTGTCAAGCCCTGAAGATCTTGAGCATCTGAAGACTGAATAAAGAAGCTTCTAGTGAAGGGAACTGAGACATAATAGCCAAAGCCATTGCTTTCCTGTCTGTGAAATACTTGACACAATCAAGGCCAGGATTCATCTGAAATTCTATATCCCCTGGATCTCTCTCTCTCTCTGTCTCTGTCTCTCTCTCTCTCTCTGTCTCTGTCTCTCTGAGTGTCCTCTTTATTTATTTTATTTTATTTTATTTTTATTGTTTTTCGAGACAGGGTTTCTCTGTGGTTTTGGAGCCTGTCCTGGAACTAGCTCTTGTAGACCAGGCT
>NC_022014.1:69476988-69478480 GCF_000317375.1 Microtus ochrogaster
GAACTCACAGAGATCCGCCTGCCTCTGCCTCCCGAGTGCTGGGATTAAAGGCGTGCGCCACCACCGCCCGGCTCTCTTTATTTCTTTATTTCCCCCTCTTCCTCCCTCTCCCTGCCCCCTCTGAAGAAGAAAGCTCTCCCTCCTCTCCCTCTCTCTTCATCCCTTTCTTCCTCCCTCCCTCTTGCTGCCTCTCAGCTGCTTGGCTACTGCTCAGGCCCATTTCTATTCCCTGGGCAATGGAATTTAAATCAATTCATTCAGCAGCTGTTACTCCTTTTGATTGTTTATTCCAATACCTATTATTCCACATTTGTCCATATTAAACTGCGTTTTGTCATCCATTATCCCAACTCTTTCAATGATCTGGGCCCCTTTGCATTTGGTTGCAAGGCACAATGATTTGTAGTGCCTGCAAAAGTTATCACGTGCAGATTTGAAATCTTTCTTGCAGGGCTGTTACGTGGGTCGTTAGCATCCATAACACAGAGTGGTTGTACCTGGTAGCTCTGCAGACGGAGAAAGAAAGAGATGAAAAAGACAGGGCTTGCCACGTGTCATCATTCCCAGGAAGAGACCCCGGCACTCCTCCACTCCACCCTACCTTCAAGACTTCCCCTCTTATCACACACTGACACTAAGAGGTTGTCTCAAATGACCCTCTGGCTCCTGGAGTGTTCACTCCACCCTCCCAGCATTCGTGACCCTCAGGAACCTCAATAATTTAATAGAGTACTCACAGCCGCTTGCCTCTGGCTGTCTCTAATCAAGCTGCATGTGTTTCTCCAATCATCTGTGACCTAAAAGTAAGGAACATTTCTAGAGATCCAATGTATCTTGACATTTTTTTACATGTGAGTCTCCAGTGGGCCACATCTGGTATTATTATTTCGAGTTTCACCTTCAACCCATATGTGAGATGTAAAGTCATGTTTAGGAGGATGTTGTATAGCTTTTCCATGTAGGAACTCATGGCTGGAAGCATAAAGAACCCCACCCTTCTAAATCTCCAGCCCCGGGAGCCTAGACAGTTTCTGCTCTGCTCGTGTGTGTGTGTGTGTGTGTGTGTGTGTGTGTGCTCTTATGTGTACAGGTATACATGCATACATACATGTGAATGCCAGAGGAGAACCTCACGTGTTATTCCTCAGGCACTGTACATCTGGTTTTGGTTTTGGTTGTTGTTTTGTTTTGTTTTTTTATAGACAAACTGCTCCCAGAGGCTTAGAGTTCACTAAGTAGGCTATGCTGACTGACCACAGAGCACTAGGGTACACACACTGACTGTCCACAGAGCATTAGGGTGCACACACTGACTGTCCACAGACACTAGGGTACACACACTGACTGTCCACAGAGCATAGGATACACACATTGACTCTCCACAGAGCACTAGGGTACACACACTGACTGTCCACAGAGCACTAGGGTGCACACACTGACTGTCCACAGAGCACTAGGGTGCACACACTGACTGTCCACAGAGCACTAGGGT
>NC_022014.1:69478580-69479751 GCF_000317375.1 Microtus ochrogaster
CACACACTGACTGTCCACAGAGCACTAGGGTGCACACACTGACTGTCCACAGAGCACTAGGGTGCACACACTGACTGTCCACAGAGCACTAGGGTACACACAGACTGTCCACAGACACTAGGGTGCACACACTGCCTGGGCACAAAGCACTGGGGATTCACCTGTCTCTGCTTCCTTAACACTGGGACTACAAGTATAAACCACCACCACCTCCATATTTACTTTTAATGACCCTACTCCTTTTAATGAGATTTCGTTTCATTATTTTCAACTCATACTTTTAAATATTTTAAGGCAGCATAAATCCTTCTGGGAATCCTGAAAAATAATTAACCAAAGAATCCTAATCTTCTTTCCAAACAGAGAATACCTTGTCTAGGTTAGGTACAGGGATGTGCACCTCAGCACTGAGCTCTAGGAATATACAAACATAAATAAGCATTTGGATCTCACAGTGGCAAATTGATACTAAAGATGAGATTTTAAAGATATTTGTTGTAGGTGGTTCCCGGCTGCTCAGCCCCGAAATAGCCACACAGAAACTGTATTAATTAAATCACTGCTTGGCCCATTAGCTGTAGCTTCTTATTGGCTAACTCTTACATCTTAATTTAACCCATTTCTATTCATCTGTGTATCACCATGTTGCTGTGGCTCACCGAGTAAAGTTCCTTCCAGCATCTATCTCTGAAGGGGCTACCTGGCTTCTCTCTGATTCTGCCTCCTTTCTCCCAGCATTCTTTAAATCTCATCTGAATGATGCACTGACGGTATCAGGCACTAGAGGGCGCCATCATGTGCTAGCGATTACTCTTGGTCAACAGACACCAAATTAAATGCGTGGAGCACCGGCTGTCCCACAGCACAGTCTGAGAACACCTGTAAAAACGTCTTTGGATGGTGGCTGCTCTCATAAGAAGTGAGTCTCAAGAAAATGACCATGCAGTTCAAAATATTTCACAAAGCAGAAGTCTTACATCTGCAGATGCTGTGCACCGCGGCCCAGTCTGCACTCTATGCGCTAGACCCCAGTTCGCGAGCTTCGGGAAAGGGGCTGGAGGTTGAGAACACAGACGCAGAGACAGACTGACAAGCAGACCTTTAAACACTGATACCAAAAGCCCCAAGAATGCTCCCTTTATTGTGTTCAGGGAAGATTATATAGAGATAG
>NC_022014.1:69480536-69484458 GCF_000317375.1 Microtus ochrogaster
AGAGAGAGAGAGAGAGAGAGAGAGAGAGAGAGAGAGAGAGAGAGAGAGAGAAGGAGGGAGGGAGGACAGAAAGGAAGGCGGGAAAGAGAGGGCAGGCTACACAGGCATTAATTTCATCAGCCTCCCCATTTGCAACCCTCTTTCATGCCATTGTCTCATTCCATCCATACAAGGACTCAGGAGCTGCTGAAGTATCACTTTTATTGTCATTTTACAGATGACAACACTGAGACTGGTAGGGCTTTGTTGGCCTAGCATTGATGGACTTCAGAGCTGTAGCCCAGGTCCTCGGACACCAGTCCCATAGTTCCGTTTGCTCTGCTGTACTGACTCTGGAATCTCTGAGGAGCCCACATGCAAAGCAGAGAGCAGCCTCCAGCAAATCTCATCCGAGCCCTAATTGGATTTGTCATTTCTACAGAGACAGCAGGAAGTCAGATAGATGCAGAGGTCAGACAAGACCAGCCTCCATGCCTATAACTTGGGGTTGCTGAATTATGGTTTAATGAGTGTTTCCCAAATTAACCTGGTTATTAGAAACCCCTAATGCAATGGTTAAACAAAAAAATTACAAATTTTCATGTTGTTCCAGACCGCGGGCTCAGCAGTTTTGAGAGTGAAGCAAAGATCACCCTGATCTGTGACCAGCACACCTGGTGCTTTGTATAAACAGACAAACTTGGGAAATAACCAGTCATAAAAGCTTTGTGTGATGTGAATGGGATGTACCTGTCAGCCTGGCCTTGCTCGGCCCATCTTCATCCTGGCTGTCTGTTCTCCCCACTTTGATGGGAAGGGGTTGTCTTTTCATTCATTTATTCCCAATTATTGTTGTTCATCTTCCACAGAGCTAGAAAACTTTCCCAAAGAGAACAGGGTCTTGGCTGGGATGGGGCCAGCCTTTGGGTGGCGTCAGTAAATGCTGATTTAAGGATTAATCCAATGAGTTTCTTGAATTCGCCTGCATTGAGCCACTGTATTTCATTGTGCCCTTTGACCTTTGACCAGGAAGCAGAACTACCTAGTCCGATGCCTTTATTTTACATATCAGCTGATTTTTACAATGTGCCTTCTGTCTAGAGCTCTGAATGTATTACACTTATATAAACAACACATGATCAGTCTCATCAACCAAACAGTGTCCCCTGAGATGTCCCCTAACTTCCCCATGGTGGCAAGGGAGACTTTTATTTAGGTGATGGGCTCAGCTATGCCATGGCCCAGCTTTCAGAAGAAACACCACATAAGTCTACCCGGCTTATCATCTTATCAGTTCAGCTTCCCAGTCACATAGTTTCAGAGATCCTACAGCACCCTCATTCAGAAAGTTGGGGCTCTCTGTGTGCCGGATGGCCAGAGTCTTCAGAACCTTCTTCTCTTGGTACAACTCTGTAAAATGTAGGCTGTGTGTAGTAATATGGAGCGGCGGGGCTACATCCCCAGCACCCGGCCGCCCGCACGGCTAGCTTTACCCAAAATAATTACACAGACACTGTATTCTTTTAAACACTGCTTGGCCCATTAGCTCTAGCCCTTACTGGCTAATTCTGATATCCTGATCAACCCATCTCTAATAATCTGTGAGCACCAGTCTTACCTGGAAGATTCTAGCCTACGTCCATCTTGGGTCGGAGCTTCATCGTGTGTGCCTCAGAGAGCAGAGCTATCCCTGCGTCCGCCCAGGAGCTGGGAGCATGGTGTCTCTGCTCCAGAGAGCAGAGCTGTCGAGTCTGAGCTCACTTCCTCTTCCTCCCAGAATTCTGTTCTGTTTACTCCTCCCACCTATGTTTTAACCTATGAGGGCCAGCCAAGCAGTTTCTTTATTGCTTAACCAATGAAATCAACAGATTGATATATGACACTCCCACATCAGCTGTGGGTTTGGCAAGATGGCTCAGTGGGTTAAAAAAAATGCTGGGAAGATGGCTCAGTCAGTAAAATGCTGGGGAGATGGCTCAGTGTGTAAAATGCTGGGAAGATGGCTCAGTCAGTAAAATGCTCGGAAGATGGCTCAGTCAGTAAAATGCTGGGAATATGGCTCAGTCACTAAAATGCTGGGAAGATGGCTCAGTCAGTAAAATGCTGGGAAAATGGCTCAGTAGGTAAAATGCTAGGAAAATGGCTCAGTTGGTAAAATGCTTGCCATATGAGCATGAGGACATCAGTTTGGATCCCCAGTGCCTATGTAAGGCTGGGCGCAGGAACATCCATCTATAATTCTAGGACTTCCATGGCAAGGTGGGCAGTGGAGACAGAAGAGTCTCTAGAGGCTCATAGGCCAGCTAACCTAGACAATGAGAGTATGTCTCAGACAAGGTGGAAGGTAAAGACAATACCCAAGATTGTTTTCTGACATCCACATGCATGTGTACTCAAACACATATGCAAGAACATGCATGCACAAACACACACACACACACACATATTACACACACATGATAGAAAGAAAGAGAGAGGGTAAGGGGGGAAGGAAGGAGAGAGGGAGTGAGAGAGAAGACAGACAGACAGACAGAGAGAAGCGAGTGACAGAAAGAGAGAAAGAAAGAAAGAAAGAAAGAAAGAAAGAAAGAAAGAAAGAAAGAAAGAAAGAAAGAAAGAAAGAAAGAAGCAGGCTATCCACCCCTGAAGAACAGGAGCTGTGTCTCCCTTCAATCTGTCCCAGGACCCAGTGTCATCCCTGGCATTGAGTGAAAACCTCATACATTGTGCTGCCTACAGGTCACAGAATTGGGAAGTTTATAGTTTGAGATTTTTCTTAAACAAAGCACAAAGCATTTTCACATTTTACCCTTCATCCAAAGAAGCTTCTGCTTATTTTTCTCCCGTTATAAGCCCAGGGCTCCTCAGTCAAGGGTAATATTGCCCTAGCAGACACTTGGCAGCAGCTAGAGACAGCCTGAGTTGCAGTGATTAGGGATAGTGGAGAGTGCTGCTGGCATCTGCTGAGTAGGTACCAACGATGACATCAAAGGTCCTGCAGCACACAAGATAGAAGCCACCACTAAGATCTCACACACCCCCAAATGTCAACAGGACCAAGGTTGAGAATACCCACTTAGCGAAACCATTGCCACACTTGGCTAAAATTGGTTCCTTTTAAATCTCTGAGCTGGTCTAATCAGAAGTCACTTTGTGTTCACTGATGCAAAGAGAAAATGGCACACTTCTTGACATCACTATGGGTTTCGCACACATGATCACAACCCATCCTTATAGCAGTCCTTCATTACAATTGCTTTTGCAAGCTACACAGTGAAAGTTAAGAGTATTTCAATAACGTGTCCGTGTTACTCAGCAAGGAAGAAACATGGCTGAAGTCATATCCAGCTCTTCCTGACTTCAAAATTGGTCATTTAGCTACTCTGCAGATTAAAACTGGGAAGTGTTCAAGAGTAAATGATAGTCAATATCACACACACACACACACACGCACATACATACATACATACACACACACACGCTGACTTTCATAGACATAATTATCTCCAAACATAGATTCTCTTTGTAGTTGTTCAGTACGCTGGTACATATGCATAGGCTTCTTGAGAGGTGGAAGAAAAACAAGAGTCTTTTCATTTAAATCAACCATTCACGCCATTATGCTGCCTTGCTTGGCCTCCATTCCTCAGTATCAAAATGGCTTTTATTCTTCAGATCTTTTAATTCTTCAGTTCCTGGTAATTGTGTATCACCAAAGAGTTCCCACCATAAGCTTGTTAATGGAGGTACTGTTGGCGTCTAAGAAAGACCATTCAACCCTAAGCAGCACTACAGCCTTCAGTATCTCACGGCAAATCTCTCAGCATCCCTGACCCCTGACCTGTAGTTATCAGGAGACATTCCTCCACTATGGTGACAACACAAAATACCCTGATATGTCCCCAGAGAGCAGTGCCACTTCCTGATATGTCCCCAGAGAGCA
>NC_022014.1:69484563-69489198 GCF_000317375.1 Microtus ochrogaster
TGCCACTTCCTGATATGTCCCCAGAGAGCAGTGCCACTTCCTGATATGTCCCCAAAGAGCAGTGCTTACACTTTTTGTACATATTCTTTTATTCAATCCTGGTCTCTCTGCCCAAAACTCCTAATTTCTGGCCAATACATTATAACGGGCAGGGTTTACTGTAATTGCTAATAAAAACAGAAAGAGAAATAAGAACTCTAGGAAAGATAAGATCATCCTGGATTATCTCATATGAAAGAATCATCTGTTTTATGCTCTGTACCAGCCTCTCAAGAAAGCTTACTTGTATCTTTTCCTTTATATTTCTCTTCTCGTCATATTCAGCCATTCCAGTGCTATGATTTCTTTTGACTTTTGGAGAACACAGAGGGTTTGTTGGTGATAGGGAATTCTATGGGAGTCTTATCGCTGTAGGTTGACTTGGGTACTAAGCCCATGCCTGAAAATTACTGAAAAAAAAAATTCTAGTTCAATTCATCAATAATGATCTGAGAGCCTTTGGCATGATGTTGCACAGAGGCTGCTGTCTGCACGACACTTCCTGGACTTGTAAATGTCACCTCTGTAGGCAAAGTAGTGTCACACATATTCCCAAAAGAAAGGCATGCTGCACAAGATGCATTTTTCTTAAAGTGTATAGCAGATTTGAGTCCTCTGAAGACAGTATCTTTCTTTCACTTTGTGGCTGGCGGGTTTTCTGAGTTGAACAGAGCAGGAGACTCCACTCAGAACCAGCCCAGAACTCTGAAAGCTTTGATGAGCCTCAAGAACGCTGGGAGATCTTAAAAACAAGCCCCTAGAAGGGCTGATGCAGTCAGCCAGGGCCCTGGAATCTCCAGTTCCAATCAGCTCCCGAGTGACATCGAAGCTGACATCAAGGTGGGGTAGAGAGAGTGATGGCCAGGGACTGCACCAGAAAGACAACTGTGCAGCCTCCCACAGACTCCCTGAACCTCTGCTGTCCCTCTGGCATCCTCCTACCTCTGAAAATGTGGTATCCACATACATTGTGGGTTTTAACACAGTGTCCATCATGGGTAAATGTTCGGTTTACAAACACAGGAAAACATTACAGTGGTGTTCAAGATGTTAAATATGAAATTAAAATGATCCAGAAAGTCTCCTCACAGACATTTCCCCAAAAATAACTGAAAAGAAGTACTCAGACCAGAACCTGTACGTGAGTGTTCATACACTGAGCAGTCTCAGCCACTTGTTTATACTTAAACCCTCCATACCCAGGACCAGATACTGCCTGACTTAACCATTAAGAACTAGGTCACCACCAATGATCGAGTCTTTTGCAAAAGCAGAGTGTTCTCACGTGAGTCTGCCCACCACATCTCATCAGGTGTCCAGGTAGAAGAAGGTTTTAGAAGCACTGGTGCAGAAAATGAGGAGAGTCACCGCCCCCATTGGCATTGCTCAGGCCACACCAATGTAGTAGTGGGTATGCTAATCCCTCCTGCCAGCCACCAGGGCAGGTCCAAGAACTGGGCTGACAATGGGAACCGAAGCCAAGTGCTGCTCCTCCTGTAGGCCGTGTGTTCTACAGAACTCCATATATCACCCTCCCGCCTCTTCAGAGACCGTGTTTTAGGAAGGAGCTCACAGCCTCCTGGAGATGGGGCTCTGTTTATTTAAGGCAACTGGGGGGCAAAAGGCTATGCGCTGAAGACGAAATGGGAGCCGTGTTAATTCCGTGTTAATGACAGCCGAGCAATTTTCCTACAGGAAATAACTAGTTACCTTAATCATTTTAAGTAGTTATTACCATCAGCCTGGAAAGGATAGCTCTGCTTATCGCAATCCACGCACAAAGGAAATGAAGACATGAATAACCGGACCTTAAACACATTTCTGGCATCTTCCTACTGGGTGGTATTAAACGGTATTAATCTTTTTAACCGACTTCAATCCTGAGACCACAGCCGTGTGATAAAACGCTAAGGGATGCGCTGGAAATAGAGGTGGCCTCGCCAGATTTATTGTGCCAATTTACCCACAGCAAAGGCCCGCCGCGTTGCCGTGAGGAAGCCCATAGAAAAGGAAGACTGACAGGGAGATATATGGGTTAATTAATAAAATGCAGATAATAGCATCGGCCCGATACTAATACTTCTTCAGAGGCTGCTCTGGATACATCTCTGGGAATAAACAAAGCAGCAATGTATTGTTGCTACCGTCTCCTGTACCCCCACACATGTAGCAGATAAGGATCGGAGGTGGGAAACGAGAGAAGTGCGAGCAACTTCATCCAGGCTCCAGCTGGACAATAAAGAAGAAAAAGGAACTGCCAAGCAAGAGTAAGCAGCTCATTGGAGGGTTTTACAGTTTTAAGAGACAGGAAGTCATTTTTCCCCCCAAAGTAAGGGGACTGTTTTTCTCCCCTGGGGTGGCTGTGCTTTGTGGAAGAAATCAACATTGTCATCTGTGTCAACAAAGTGTGTTTAGGACTTAGGATGTGTCGCGGGCTTTAGGGCGAAGGTCCTGGGGAAAGGGTTCCCGAAAGCCACAGTTCCACTCGAGCGGCAATCCTTCTGTTGGGGAGATAGATGTTCCTATAAGACAGAATTCACCAGATGACACACAGATAAAGGACATTTCAAGCGGTAGCAAAGACTGATTCAAAAATACAGAAGCACAGGTGGACAGGTCTAGCCAGGAAGCCATGGCACCGCTGATGTATGTCGTAGGATAAAGGTCATGAAGGGCCCTCAAAGCCAAGGGAAAGGCCTAGATGTTTTTCCTCAGGAGACTGAGGTGTCCCAGGAAGGACCTCCAAGTCAGGAAGTGAAATGGTTAGACTTAACCAACCCAGGGATTATTATGGGGAGAAAGGCTCAGGGGAACAGGAAGTTGGAAGCATCCAGGCCGGGTGGGAAGCTATGCAATAAGGCAGATGAGATTAACTGAAGCGGTGCAGGAAAGGGGCCAGGCACAGGTGCAAGCCCTGCTGGCTACTGTAGTAAAAGCCACAGGACATCACGACTAGCGGAATCACGTGAAGAGTCTCCCTCAGTACCTCTGTTTACAACACACAGCAGAGCTCTGGGTTGCAGAACTAAGAGTTTGGTCTGGTCAGGCAAAGATGTGGTATAGAAAATGTAATGGGGCCTGGTGGTGGTGGCACATGTCTTTAATAACAGCACTTGGGAGGCAGAAGCGGCGAAACTCTGTGACTTCAAGGCCAGCTCTGGTCTGTAAGAGCTAGTTCCAGGACAGGCTCCAAAGCTACAGAGAAACCCTGTCTCAAAAAAGAAAAAAAAATTAATGGGTGTTCCTAGGTCTTCCTGACCAAGACAGAGTGATCTGCCCCACGGCCAATGCAGCTATGGACGGTTGCTTTGACCTGGCTGGGGTCAGGGGTCCTTCTTCACTATCCAGGAAAAGGAACACAAGAGGCTCAAGGCTAGAACTAAGGTTTAGGTTTTGTTCTGTTTTCATACTTGCTCAATCCAATTATAAATCTAAGGACCCAGAAAGCGAAGAACGTCTCATTCTGGTGTCCATTCTATTCCATAGCCCTTAAAGCCACAACACTGTTGACCTCAGAAAGGCCGAGAGAGATGTGTGCTTTGTCTGAGCCTAGAAGAGACATAAGTCTGTGTCTCTCGGACAGGACTGAGGTTAAACCAGTCCGACCTCAGATGCTGCAGCCCCCTTCCAGTCTGAATTCTTCTTCCACACCTCCCATCCCGCAAAGGTCTCTGGGAGTTCCCACCACCAAGCATCTAGACCTTGGAGAATTTATTTTAATGTTTGTGGAGAAGAGAGGGAGGGTAAAGGACCCAACCCAAAGAAATTCTTTTCAGTTCAGATCTTCTGGATAAAACAGGGCAGGTAGCTCTGACATGGGAGTCATACAATGGATGGTTCTTTGTCTTCCTGTTTTCCTTGAGATTCTTTAGTCCTTCCTGGAACACTGAAGAGGACTCCAGAAGCAGGGACCCTGGGTATCTCTTCCTTTGTAGCTTCTGCTGAAAAGCTCAGCTCTGGAACCGGGCTCTCAGCATTCAGACCCAGTTCTTTAATTTTTTACTGGAAAAAAAATGAAGAAGCGAGACAAGGGGATGATGGAAAGGTTATTATGGGGAGCAATGGGGAAGCAGACACAGGGGGATCCCTTGGGGAGCACTGGGGAAGCAGACACAGGAGGATCCCTTGAGCGCAGGAGTTAGAGATCACCCAGTGAGACCTCCCATGTCCAAACATTCGTTTGGGATGTTAGTTACTCTGATTTGATCATTACATATTGTGTACCTGTATTCTATTGTTACCATATTCTATAAATATGTATGCCAATATTTTTAAATGTTATAAATTTAAATGTAACCTTAATTTTCATGTAACCTTAATTTTTAAATGTAACCTTTAAAAGTAACCTTAAAAAGTATTAAATGGGTGAAATAAGATAATTTTTATAAAATACTAAATACAATGGCTGGCAGAACTCAGTGGGGGTTAGCAATCCCATTCTTTTTTATTTAAGGTAGCTGTCCCTACCCAAGCATTAGCTACCAGTCTGTAAAATACTGAATAAAACAGCATATAGCTAATGACCCTCATAGCTCTGCTGTGATCCTATGTACCCGAGGGGAGGGATGGTGGTGGTGGTGGTGGTGGTGGTGGTGG
>NC_022014.1:69489298-69520219 GCF_000317375.1 Microtus ochrogaster
GTGGTGGTGGTGGTGGTGGTGGTGGTGGTGGTGGTGGTGGTCGTGGTCGTGGTGGTGGTGGTGGTCATGGTGGTCGTGGTGGTGGTCATGGTGGTAGTGGTGATGGTGGTCACGATGGTGGTGGTGGTGGTAGTGCTGAATGTGTTCGTATGAGAAATTTGAATGAACTTTCTTGGAGAGAGGCAAAATAAGGAATGTAGGGCAAAGAATAACTTGAGATACTTGAGTACCTGCTGCACATCCAGTGTGTGCTGGTTGCTTCGTGTGTAATAATTTGCATAATCCCTACAGCTTGCAGTTTGAAAGGAAGAAAAGAATACACTCAAAAGAGCAACCCAGAAAGCCAGTCTGGAGAAGATGGCAATTTTGGAGTTTTTGGTGAGCAGAGATCACTAGTAAAGAAAAGAGTGGTCATCCCAGGTAGACACAAAAAGCACATATGAAGTTAGAGGGCGGGCACAGAGAGGAACAAGGAGCCCTGTCCCGACTCCAGGCAACAGGCTGCCAGTCTAGGGCATGGAGACTGTAGATAGGAAGGAAATGGCATCACTGGGAAAACCAAGAGGTTGGCTCCTGGCCAGACTTCAAGGCAGCATTAGTACATACGTGTCGCAGCAACTACACCAGACAAACAAAACACGATGCTCACCACTGACCCTTGTGCCAAGCCAGTTCCTGCCTCAGAAGGTTCATCAAAGACCGGGAGTTAAGTCTGCCCTACGCAGCATACTGAGACCCTGTCTCAAAAAAAAATTTAAACAAATAAAATGAAATATATTCCTTTGACTCTTTGCTTAATAGGATCCCTGTCAGATGCCTGCTGCCTTTTCCCCACAGCCGTTATGAACTAAAGCCCTGCAGTGCAAGAGGCTTCATTTCACAGGGTTGTGTGTCTTTGGCCTCTGCCTCAAGTCTGATGACAGTCCTGAATCTCGGAGCATATACAATTATAGGGAGAAGATATTGCTTATCAGTTAACCCTTTGTCTCCGGCATCAGGCATGTGACCTGTGTATTTATAACTTTGTCACTTAGATGCCTTACTTAACATCTTCATGCTTCCATTTCCCTATCTGTAAATTAAAAGTGGTGACAATATTCTCATACACAGACCTTTGTGAGTATTAAGTGCAAATGCTTACATGATGTGAACTGGCCCAGTCCTGGCTTCCATTGTTGGTTCAATAATATTGGGTAGTGCTGCTGCTGCTGGTGGTGGTGGTGGCAGTGGCGGCGGCGGCGGCGGTGGCGGCGTTGGTGGTGATGTTCAATGTGGACGTGAGATCAACTCTGGAGACTTCTGAGCAACATGGGCAGGACAGAGCCAGAGAAAAGTGCAGCTGGGATGGAGATGAGATTCTTCAACCTCTTCACCAGCACTTAGCAAGGACAAATGACTCTTCAAAGTTCACACATTTGAACTGGTACCCCAAAAATTCAGGAAGAAAAGGGAACGTGACCTGGAATGACGTAGCGGTTCTCGGCAATCCCTGGTATATGGGGAATGCAGTCATCTCCCCTCCCTAGCTTCAGGGTTCACAGCTGTATCATGGGGATGACAATGTCTGCCCACACATCAGTTGTGAGAACTGGATGAGATGACACCTGGAGAGCGTTTGGAACCCCACTAGCACATGAGAAACTCTTAATACTTGGATACTCTTCATACTTAATACTTATGATCTCTCTAAGTAGAAGGTAAGATGAGGAGACACAAGGAGGGAAGGCACACCATACGCAAACACCAACCTCAACACAAGTCTCAAGATAGGAGAGAACTCTGAGAAGAGACCTGGGTTCAAGAATAGGATCTGTTGCTTACCAACTGAGTCAGCATGGGTCCTCCATTTCTCCTGTTTGCTAGGTTTCAATGCTTTGTGACCTCACCTGCAGCAGGGTTCTTGTGCGGTCCCAAAGAAGTTTCGGAGGAAGCCTCATATTTACAAAGCCCTCCAGTATGAACTGGTCTCTCCATCCAGGACTAGGAACTGCTTGCGGCCAAAGCTGGTGCCCCATATCGGAACTGCTATTCCCTGACACAGCACTTGCTGCAGAAGAGATGTTGCTGCTTCTCTGCAGATGACAACCACAGTCCCCTCCCACCTTGGGTATGCCCGGGACTCTCACTATAGAAAGGAGAGAGACCTTTGCTGCTGACCCTACCCATCTCTGGCTGACCCTCTTCTGCCGGAAGCAGCCTTCTCCTTGGGAAATGACAGGAGTCCCAGACAGAGCCATGGCATTTGGGGAAAACCCTTGCTGAATGCTTGGGTCTCAATCACAGGGAAAGGATGAGAAGACAACACATTGCGATCTGCCCCCGGAGAGATTATGCCCAGTGGTTTCCAAGTAACACCACAGAGCTGTTTCATGCTCACAGACAGGCTTGGAAGGATGCTGAAGTCTTAATATAGACTGTCCACACGCCTCTTCCCAAATGCTGTCAGCAGAATGCTATCTCCACTCCTCTCCCAGGGAATATTTTGGGAGCCTGAGACAAGGGCACCATCTGGGCTTCCCTGAAGAGCGGTGAAAATAATTTGGCTTTCTTGCCTCTGTCTCCTTTCACCGCCGTCAACCCCTACTCACCTCTTAGAAGCAAACAAAACAGAATTCACCGGAACCAGCCACAGCCTCTACTGAGCTGGCATCAGTGATAATCAGAACACATGGCGATACAGCCGTAAGGACATTCCCACCCAGGGTCATCTGGCTCGGGTCTATGTGAAAATGTAGAAGACAGATGTATATGCAGGGAACTCTACGGCTCCTATAATGTACAGATATAGAAACTGGCTTTCCTAGCTGGATGGGACCACCACACACACACACACAGACCCCACACCACACACATACATACATACACACACAGACCCCACATTGCATGCACACACACACACACACACACACACACACATCTCACAAGGGCTTGAATTTTTATGGATATCATATGATTTTGTCACCATGATGGGACAACTATAGATAGTTATTGGGAGGGGCATACAATTCAAAGGTCTTATAGTGCATGGAACAGTCACACACCTCTGCTGGATTAGCCCATTACGCATTTTTGGGAATGAAATTCAAAACCCCCTCCTCCTTCCATGCTGCTCCCTCCCTCCTATGTATTGTATCACAGACCCCATTGTTCTTTAGCCCCTGGCTTCGTGTCTAATGCCCTCATAGACCATAGTTCAGGTGACCATCCCTGGGTTGATTGAATGGGTTTCTGGATTACTGCCTTTGTCCTTTTCCATGTGCCTAGAAGGCTTTTCTTGGTGATTTTTGACACTTGTTTTCCAATAATTGGATGCTCCACATCACATTTCTTGGAATAAGCTAATAATTTCCCTTTTTTTCCCCAGAAGCCTGGTTGGGCATCTCCCATTTCCCAAAATCTATGTTACTCTTTTATTAAGAAAAATATCCCTAAATAAATTATGATCCAGGCCTGGAGATACAGTTCACTTGGTGGACATACACAAATCCCTGAATTTAATCCCCTACATTACTCAAAACATACCTGTAACTCCAGTCTTGGTGGGTAGCGTTAGAAGAATCAGGAATTCAGAGTCATCTTCAACTATGTAGTGAGTTCAAGACCCTGCCTCAAAAGTAAACATGGGATCTCTTTGATTATTAAAACACTTTAGCAGATACTCATATTGCGTTTAACTTGTCAAGCACCATGGCATGAGATATGTCATTATATTTAGGTTATTTGACTCTGTGGTTTGTGGGCAAGCTTTGGAAGGGAAGCTTGGCAGTAGTCAGCCATGTGATGGCTGGAAGAATTAGATACCATAGTGAGAAATACTTGAAAGTGGGTCACTGTTCACTGTAGTTTTTAGCTCAGTGATCTATATCAAAAACAAACTGATGCCTCATCACACACACACACACACACACACACACATACACACACACACCCCTCCACACCTCCATTGTTAATTTTCCATTGTTCTTAAAATTAAGGCCATATTATCATTGGGATCTTTAAGACTGAGTGTGGTCTGTCCCTGTGTTTTTGTCCTGAGTCACCAAGCCCTAATTAATGACCCCTAACTTCTGGTGTCTGACACTTCTTCTGCTCCATCATGCCCCAGGGGCTTAGCACCTCCTCCTGCTGTTTAGATTTTTCCTCTCTCAGCTCTGTATGCCCAGCACTTTGCTTGGCACACAGCAAACACACATGGGTATTGCTGAGAGGGTGAATGAAAGGCTTGGGTGGTGGCAGCCCTCAGGACAGGGATAATTATTTTTATTTGGTTTTGGTCTGATTTGAGCTAGTCACTCTCAAATGAGGAAGACAGAGGTCACAAAGCGGAAGTCGGAAGAACTGAGGCTGTTCTTGATCTATACACATACATCACTGGATCACAGTCCCATCCCTAGCCTCCATCTCTGTTGATAAGTCCAGTCTGATGCCACTCAACCTGTGTACAGCCCCGGCATAAGTATGCTACCTACTGGGACTTTGACTTATACAGCCCAATTCTATCTTCTTTGAGGGATGCTCAGCAGACAGCATCCTAAACTTCCTGAGATATGTTTATATTTTAGAAGAATATGAAAACTTGCTCCTAACATCTCCACATTTTCTACACAAAGACCTTAATGTCTTAAGGGACTTTGGCTTACCAACATGACCCATTGACCAATGGCAGACATATCATTTACATTCTGGTACCTAAGCAGGTGGAGTAGCACATGCTTATTACCTCACTTACCCAGAAAGCTAAGGAGAGAGGTCCACTGAAGCCTAGGAATTAGGTTCAGGCTAGGCAATATAGTGAGACCCCATTCCAAGGGAAAAAATAATGAAATAGAATATGTTTCAGACTTTGTGCTTAGCACTCTAGTCTTCATTAGAGGCAACCTACGTGGATGGATTGTGTCTGTTAGTGGCTGTGAAACTGGCTGGTGTGTGTTCCTAGTTATTAAATATCACATTTCAGGCAATTAAAGTGTATAGTCAAGCCTGGCTTTGTGAATGCTTTATCCAAATTGTTCTGCAGCTTGACTTGGTTGAGGGATGATGTTCCTGATGCCCCACTGACAGGCATTAGGAAGCAAGTCATCTAAAGTAACTAC
The DNA here is from genome assembly GCF_000317375.1 of Microtus ochrogaster. NCBI lineage: Eukaryota > Metazoa > Chordata > Mammalia > Rodentia > Cricetidae > Microtus > Microtus ochrogaster. The sequence goes on from NC_022014.1 coordinate 69,494,392, forward strand.
AAAATTGTACAAGTGAGGGGCATGGCAAGCTGAAGGGCAGGATTTAATCCCTTTTTTTTTCCATGATGGAGACTGACGGCCAGGCACAAATAAGGCAGGTAGTCTTGGTCTTGCCTTCAGTGTGCATATTCTATGAGCATCGATAGTCCCTGTTCTTCACCAAGTTGTGTCTCTTTCAAGTTCAATTGCATCTAAAATAACAAATCCATGAGCCCATATAAATAACTTCAAGAGGGCAAAGCCTTGTATCAAAGTCCCTGGGGTGGCTTCACAGTGACTCAGGCTGTCACATTGCTGAACCTTTCAAAGCCAGAGAGGTAGCAACAGTTTCCCCTGTGTTTGAGGGGTGCAGAAACTACTCAGTTCTCTCGAAAGAGCAAAACTCCTAAGACAAGTTCTTCCCCAGGACTGGGAATAACCAAAAATAAGCGGTCCCACTGAGATGATAATGGCTCTCTTTTCTGTTTCATTCAACCAGTACACTAAATTTCGTCGGCAGATTTCTCCAATAATGATGGGCTGTGTCCTATTTGATTGCAATGATTATTTTAATATAATATTACAACCGGCTAATGCTAATATAAGCTTTTTGTATGTAATTATGAGAGACAGTGGCCTGTCTGGCCTTCAAAAGTCTCTTGTAAATGTACTTGTAAAGTTACCTTGCTCTTGACTTTTTGTAAGTAGAAGTAGGGAAATGATTCTTGACATAATTCAAAGGACCTATGTAACACCAGACTCTACTTTAATTAAAACCAAGTGAGCCTTCATTAATGCTAACTCCTTGAGCTCTGAAATATCTATCAATATCTATCTGACATGCATGGTCTGGGCATGCCAATAAGATGGTTTTCCTCCAGAGACAATCTCTTCTGTGGCAATGATAATGAGCTGAAGAGAGATGGGGTCCTGAGACTATGTATGCAGGTACCACTGCGGTTTTTACAATACCAACTACAGAGAGAAGCCGTTAGCAACATCATCTTGCTGGTCAGGTGGTAATAAGGCAAAATAGGAGATAAAAATAAATCATCTATAAAAAAAAATGCAATCTAAACATGTCGATCACCTGACTTTTTTCTAAGTAACTTTGAAGTGGCTAAACCCCTTGTTTTCCTCCTCTGAGCTTCGGCAGCCAGGCGTTTCTAATAAGAATCATCACAGCACCCATTTAATGAGTGTGTACTCTGGACCAGATGCTGTGTTTGAAGCTCACTTTATCTCGTTCGTATATTTGATCTCATTTGCAAGCTGTGCTATTTAATCAGCCCAGTTGATCCTTGGGCGGCCATGCTGCAGTCACGTTTTGCATGTGAAGAAATTGAACTGCAAAGAGCCTAACTAACCTAGGACTCGAACCCAGGGTATTCGACTCTAGAACAATGAGCTGTCTTTCCTCACATCCGGTGCTAGGACGAGTCTGAAGTCTTGGGGGTATGCGGGCGGGGAGGGAGGAAAATAAGTGAATAAAGAGGAAAGGATGGGAATAAGGAGTCTCTAGCTGCAGGATGCCACTCTGGGAAACTCACAGTAAAATCAGACAAGGTTCAAAAAGGAGCTCTCAGACCTCACCGTTTAATCCTAGTTGGTACCAGCCTCAGCCCAGATGATATGTCTGGAAGGATGTAGATGGACCCCTTTACAGGAAGCACATCCTGCCTTGGCTTTCAGCAGCTTTGCTATTGAGAAACAGAAGGGATATAGATGCTTTGGGGAAAGGACCACAGAAGGAAAGTTAGGCTTCTAAAGGCAGCTATTTTAGAATAGGGGTGAGCACCAGGGGAGCGCACTAATTCTTCCATGGTAGCACCCCATCTGTGGTGATTGTTTGCCTAGACCCTGCCTGGATCCTGAAGAGGATCTTGGTAATTTTCCTGTTTCATTCTTGTGATGATGCTCAGATACATCCTCATTCTTCTAAGAAAGAAGCCGTGGCACAGAGGGACCAGGTAGCTAGCCTGGGGTTACTCAGACAGAAGAGCATCTGGATAAGCCAAGCCTCAAATTTTCTTGCTCCGTCCTGCACCCAAGCGTCATACCCTGCATTTGTTCAAACGTTAGAACAACTCACTAAAAAAATATCATGCCTTAAAAATCCAAGTAGTGATCCCTCCTTCAGTCTAGGGTCTCCAGTCATGGAAGTGATGGACGCTTCATGTTCTTAGCAGCTTAATTGCATCCACATGTCTTAGGGTACAGGAAGCCATCGTCACCAGGCAGCCCCGTGATAATTGCCAAGGCTGAGGGTGAGAATGTGGCGGTTGGTAAATATCAAGCCGTGCTCTTCTCTGCAGAGTCTGTGCTCTTACACAGAAAGACAAACTTGCTAATGACTTCTATAAATAAGTTCTCGCGTATAACTGTTGTTCCAGCCAAAGCTGCTGAAATGTAATCTCCCCTTCAAGTATAAAACACCTTCCTTCTCTCTTTACTGTTTTATGGGGAGGTGAGGTAGACCCGAATCGCTGTCACTGGCTGTGTGACCTCTCTGTGCCTTCTCTTTTTTTAATTCTTTGTCTATTTCGGGAACAAATGAGTGTGCCGTGTGAGCACCTGGAGGATACGGGATCTATAGGCTGCATCTCTGGACTCCTGGGGTCCAGCCCAGGGTGGGCACCTGGGACCTCAGGGCTGACAGAAGTAAGCTCATTTGAATCGATGGTGCTTTGGAAAGTCTAAAGGACCCTAGGAACATCAGAATGGCCATTACACGAGGGGGGAGGGGGCAGACTCATGCTTACTTCCTCCCAGCATGCACTCTCTCCCCTCTGTACACAGTCACTGGAAAATGAATGCTTTGGAAGTTCTTTGCCCAGCTCTCAACTTAAGCAAGCCATGGTGGGCGAACTATAACCACAAACCCAACCCGGCCCACGGTGTGCTGCATAGAAAGTTCTCTTGGATTCTAGCCACACCTGTTCTTTCCTGTTTTCTCTTTGACCACTTTAATACTAGGAAAGCCGAGTGAAGTCACAGAGGCAGAAGCCCCACAAGTCCCAGGGATGGAAGATTCACTGTCTCACTCATGGCTTTAAATGCCAGTTGCCTGCTAAACTACCATCAGAGCCACTAGGAACATGTTCCTCCCGAAAGCTCTCACTTCACCCAGAGCAGGGAACCATGCACCGAGTTCTCCCCCAGTAGGCAGTACTTTTCCCTGGGTCCTCAGGAAGACATACTCAAAGGCAGGATGCAGAAGAGGAAACTGTACGCACCTAAGCCCGATTTCTACAGGAGCCCAAGGCTCTGTTATCTACTGCAAAAGTAAACACAGAACAACTGCAAGCATGGTAACAGATGGCTCCTGAGTGTCTAGTGCATGCCAGGCCCTAGGTTAAATGCTTTTCTCCAAGCCCGTGAAATCATAATAATGGATATAGGAAGTAGGCAGCTTTACAGTCCTTACGTAAAGATGAGAACCTGCATGACCCAGGTGCTCAGGGATGAAGCTAGGCTATGACATCTGCATAGTCTTATGAGGATACTAAAGGTCTTTTTAAATAGCAGTTTTTCATTTATTTTCCATACCAACCAGTTTCTCCCCCCTCTTCTCCTTCCATCCCCTCCCTTTTCCTATCTAACCCCCCACCCATTCCCTCCTCCCCTCTATCTCCATTCAGAAAGGACAAGCCTTCCATGGGCTTGCTCAAAGCAGGGCACATCACGTTGAGGCATGACCGAGCTCCTCCCCTTACATCGAGGCGGGGCCAGGTAATCCAGATACTAAGGGCCTTGACTCCCTTTGGGGATACACGTCTGGAATTCAGACTGTTTCCCCAGTTCAGCCAAGCAACCCTCTCTCCTTGCTTCTCACAACGTCACATTTTGTCTTCTGACCATGGCCTGCCTTGCTTCCTCTATCCATTTTACAGCCATTGCTGCTATGGACAGATACGGTGCTGAGTTCTAGGACGCTGGCGTGGTTCTTTGCCAGACGAAGCTTAGAGTCTAGCCAAAGATGTGAAGAACAAAGCATTCTCACCACAAATGTGGAAGCCAAACTGTGATGTGTGTTCCAAGCTAACAGGACCGTGAAAATGACTTCTCAGGGGGTGACCCTTGAGCCAAGTTCTAAAGGGGCTCACAAATAAAATTCAGATAAAAAGGGGAGGGAAAGATATATGAAACAGAAATAACAGAGTAAGCACAGGCTGTAGAGAAAGGAAGAAGTGCGGTGTGTGAGGTGAAAAAAAAACCCCTGCTAGTCCATGCTAACCACTGAGACATTTAGAAAAGTCAGGGCCCAGTCAAGGGCTGGGCTCACATTCAGGCCTTTACCTTCTGGGTGGTTGAAGTCACTGAGTTATTACAGAGGTTAATGTGGTAGCCTTGTCATGAGTGCCATCACAAGGTGACTCTTTCAGGTTTAATAAGGGACAGAGAAAGGTCAACTGGAGCATGTGCATCAGGCCTGAGAGATGCATGGTCACTCTCCCAAAACTTGAGTGAGAAGCACTGGTCACAGGCTTGTCACACACTCCTGGAAAAGGAAATTGTGCTCCACGCCAGAGACTGCTCACAGCTGGACCAATGACGGGGCTAACTCAGAAGCCTGCTCACGGCAAGTGTTCATTCAGCAAAGACAAATACTTGGAACCTAGTTCTAAAGCTGAATTTCAGCATGGAACTTGGAGAAAGTGATTACTTTGGTCTCCAGAAAATTCTGCAATGTGGAGATACCTCTGCATCTGATTGTATGACTCTCAGTGCAAGACCAACGCCCTGGAAACCATAGGCATGAGACCCTAGCCACCTGAGCCTCTAAGGCTCTCCATGGACTGTTGCTATCCTGCCCAGCTTCTCCTCTACCACGCTTCCGATGAAGTATAAATCACCATACTGCGATAAGCAAGACATAGACCCTCTCTGACCCGAAGTTTCTTTGTGTTTAATAGAAATGAGCTAGTCTTGGTTTTATCTAAGGCCTCTTCTAGAGCTCAGACTCTGAGCAGTAGAATGATTCATTCAGCAAGCATTTGCCAAGCTTCACACTGGGCCAAATTCCATGGCAAACATTAGGAGCAAGATGATGAATAGCATCCATTCCTGGAGATGTTTACCTAAAGGTAAGAACAGACACAAAGCCAATAGTCTAGAAGGAACATGCTGTTCGAGTGTGAACTCGAACCATAAGACCTGGGCACCGTTTGCCACCCGATACTTCCTTGATCAAGTGGTAAAGCAGAATTGTGGTGTCCCTGTAAATCAAAAGCAGATCATGAGATGGAGTTTTGAGAATTAAATGAGATGATATTACAGCTAACATTTCTCTATGCCTATGTCCAATTTATAAATGCTATATGTAAAAATCTCAGCTCAAGGTGAATCTCTGGAGAAGGATGCCCAAATCCATTCCCCAAGCTCCCAACACACCATCCCTTGCAACATGCATCACAGTTGGATTCCTGCATGTATTGTAGATGATCAGCGCTCAACCAGTGTTAATGGTGATCATCAATAAAGCGTGGTGATGGCAGTGATGATGCTGGTGACCACTAGTTCTGACAGTGATGTTCAGCTCCCACACGCCTGTACCAGGTATCGATGGTTTGTATCTATTCTGATCACCAGTGCCCTGTAGGCTCTAAGATACTTTGAATTTTCAATCGTCATGAGTTTTCTAAGAAGTTGAACCAGCAGAATACATTGAGATATTTATAAATGGAGATTCATTACAGCATCTGGTCCACCTGACTACAGCGGGGGAGAAGTCTCACCACATGGCATCTTCAAGCTGAAGAACTAGGGATTCATTGGCATGATCTCACTCAGTCCAGGTCCAAAGTCTGTAGACCCATAGACATTTAAGTGGTGTTTGCAGTATGAATCCTAGGTCCTGGAACCAGGATTTGTGATTTCCAAGGACAGATAAAGATGGATGTTCCAGCCCAAGAAGAATGAATTCACCCTTCTTCTGTCTCTTTATATACAATGAGTTCTTAACAGATACAAAACCATGTTTGAAAGGCTACATATATTCTACTCAGTTTATTAATGTAAATGCTGATCTGTTCCAGAAACATCTTTACAAACATACCCAGAAACATTAGCAGCTATTTGGACACCCCTTAGCCCTGTGAAACTGGCACATCAAATCAATCATTGCAAGCTAATTTATAATCACAATAAATTCTGGTTAAGAACACTATAGAAACAGAGATGGGCAACAGCACCAGTGTCCTAGAAAAGACGGGGGATGGATGAATATGACATAAAGAAGAGTAGGCAAGACCCCCTCTTGTCTCTAGCATGACCCTCTAGGTGTCCAAAGAGATCTTTCAAAACTGTGTCTGGGTCAGTTTATTTATTTATGCCTTAATGCCAGTAAATTCCTGCTTCAAAGACTCTCAGCAAGGTCTGCAAAGTCCTGTGTGAGTTGGTCCCACCCTGGGCCACTTTTACCCACCCCTAACCATCTGCATTGCTTGCCACTGCCTCAGACCCCTTGTATCCTCTCTGCTCTGTGTGATTGACAGGCCTCCTTCCAGTCTCTCCGGGCCTTGTTCTTCTTCATCACCAGATCTCAGCTCAAATATCTTCTCTGCAGAGAGCCTTCCACTAGCTACACTAGCAGATGCTGCCCATGCTTCTATACGTGCACTCTTCTTTCCACTGCTAGCTTTGTCTTTGTAACTTAAAATTGTAAGCAAAGGCCTGGTAGAGGACTGCACAGACAAATAAATGGTCCTCCAGCCCCTGCCTGTGGTTGCCTTTCCGGCGGCAAACTAGCTGCAGTGTAACCATCTGTCTCCACTGGCAAAAATATATAAGAAGTTAAAAAGCAAATGAGGAATGTCAAAAGCATGATACTGTGTCCCCCTCTATGACATGTTCCATGGACTCGGGTGTTCAGATCAGTGGTACCCTTTGAGTGGGCACTGCTGGGTTATCAGTGCCCATTGACACTCCACTGGTTTGCAACTCCAGCGGATCTCTAGTAGGAAAGATTTTAACAAACACAGGACCTGCTTCCTTCCCAAAATAGTCAGAACTGGACTGGGACAAGCAGGCACTGGAGAGTTTCAAAACACCAGGTGACCTGGATGCCCAGCAACACTTGTATGCCACAAGAATAGATGTGCTGGTTGTTTTCAAAACGCAAGGGCAAGTTTCCTTCTAGTTTATTGTCTTTCTTTGAAAACTACACCACACCACACATCCACCTTTAATGCAAGGTGGGATTCTGGCAGGAATGAAAGTTGTCTTGTACTTTCAGAGTCCCAAGTCACTTTCCAGGCACTACCTGGTTAGGTTTTCAAACCAGCCAGCGAAGAGCACTAACACCGTTAGAGAGAGATCTATGATACTTGCGCTGTGACAGTGTTGCAAGAAGGTGAACAGTGGAAAGCCATGAAAGGCGTGGGATGGCTCAGCGTGTTACAGAGTATTCACACAGGGAGGAGACTATTGCCGCCAAGAGAACTACGGGTAGACTTATAGGTATTGGCTTGAATGAACAGGCAGTCAGAAATCAACTTTAGAATAGCGCTTGTAAATTTTTTCATGTTATTGTTTCTGTTGGTGTTGCTGTTATTGTTTCTAAGATATGTCTCGTGTATTCCAAGCTGGCTTTTATCTCACTAAGTAGCCGAAGATGATTTTGAACCCCAACCCTTTCGCCTCTACCTCCTAAGTGTTAGACTTACAAAGCTCAGTTTATGTGGTGCTAAAACTGGAACCCAGCAGAGCAGAACACTGCCAACTGAGCTGTGGCCACGCCCCTCTATTGTTCCTTTAAACTTTTTTTTTAATATTTGTTTTTTTTATTGAGAAAAGGAAAAAAAAAAACAAGTTTCCGCCCCTCCCAGCCTCCCACCACCCTCCCCCTCCTCCCACCCTTCTCCCCCTCCTCCCACCCTTCTCCCCCTCCCTCTCCAGTCCAAAGAGCAGTCAGGGTGCCCTGCCCTGTGGTAAGTCTTAGGTCCTCCCCCCTCTGTTGAAATAAGAGCGGCGAGGCTGCGTCCCCCGCACCCAGCCGCCCACATGGCTAGCTTAGCTTATGCCCCGAAATAATTACACGGAAACTGTATTCTTTTAATCACTTCCTGACCCATTAGTTCCAGCCTCTTATTGGCTAGCTCTTACATATTGATCTAACCCATTTCTATTATTCTGTGTGGCCCACAAGCTGGCTTACCAGGAATGATCTTAACCTGCATCTGCCTGGAGCAGGAGAATCATGGCGGCTCTCTGACTCAGCTTCTTTCTCCCAGCATCCTGTTCTGTTTTCTCCGCCTACCTAAGGGTTGGCCTATGAAATGGGCCTAGGCAGCATCACCCCTCCGTCCATATCTTGGAAGGTGAACATCCAAACTGGCTAGGCGCCCACAAAGCCAGAAAATTAAGTAGGATCAAAACCCCTTGCCATTGTCCTTGGCTTCTCATCAGCCCTCATTGTTCGCCATGTTCAGAGAGTCCAGTTTCATCCCGTGCTTTTTCAGTCACAGTCCAGCTGGCCCTGGTGAGCTCCCAGTAGATCTAAATAGACCTGTGAGTCGCGAAGAATTAGAAGCGGTTATCAAAAACCTCCCTACCAAAAAAAGCCCAGGACCGGATGGTTTCAATGCAGAATTCTACCAGAACTTCCAAGAAGACCTAATACCTATACTCCTTAAGGTATTTCACAATATAGAAACAGAAGAGTCATTGCCAAATTCCTTTTATGAAGCTACAGTTACTCTGATACCAAAACCTCACAAAGACTCAACCAAGAAAGAGAATTACAGGCCAATCTCACTCATAAACATCGACGCAAAAATCCTCAACAAGATACTGGCAAACCGAATCCAAGAACACATTAGAAAAATTATCCATTATGATCAAGTAGGCTTCATCCCAGAGATGCAGGGCTGGTTCAACATACGAAAAACTATCAATGTAATCCATCATATAAACAAACTGAAAGAAAAAAACCATATGATCATTTCATTAGATGCTGAAAAAGCATTTGACAAAATTCAACATCCCTTTATGATAAAAGTATTGGAGAGATTAGGGATACAAGGTTCATACCTAAATATAATAAAAGCTATATACAGCAAGCCAACAGCTAACATCAAATTAAATGGAGAGAAACTCAAAGCCATCCCACTAAATTCAGGAACACGACAAGGCTGTCCACTCTCTCCATATCTCTTCAATATAGTGCTTGAAGTTCTAGCAATAGCAATAAGACAACATAAGGGGATCAAGGGGATTCGAATTGGAAAGGAAGAAGTTAAACTTTCGTTATTTGCAGATGATATGATAGTGTACATAAGCGACCCCCAAAACTCCACCAAAGAACTCCTACAGCTGATAAACACCTTTAGTAATGTGGCAGGATACAAGATCAACTCCAAAAAATCAGTCGCCCTCCTATACACAAAGGATAATGAAACAGAGAGGGAAATCAGAGAAGCTTCACCTTTCACGATAGCCATAAACTTTTTTTTTTGTATGTGTGTAGCTGTCTGCTTTATAAGCAGAGAAACCTGTCTGAGAGGGGTCGAAATGAGCTGTTCATTTTCCCATCATGTGAGCCAGGGTTAGCTAGAGATGAGAGAAATAGTGTTCACAGTTACCCTTTTCATATTGCTATAAAATATTGTTTAAAATCATAGCTATAAGATACATTTTAAAAGGGATCATCACACTCACATTTTATAGTAAGTGATTAGGTCTCAGTGAAAGGGTATAAAACTTGATCACAAGTCTGCAATATGTTAATTTGGGTATATATGCATGTTATGTTCAACAATGGGAATTTAAAAGAATAAGGTAATAGAGGGACCTACTCCACCACAACCCAAATCTAGGGCTCCTCTTGCTGCCCTCAGCCCCAGTGCTTGCTGCATAGAACTTGATAGCCAGTCACTGGTTCTGTTAGAGAAAGGGAAACAAAATTTCACATAACCAAGTTGGTCCACCATGAGACAGAGCCATCCACTCTCTCTTCTAAAGAGTCAAGCATCCTGAACACCTCCAATCTCCCCAGGTGGAGATGGGTCAGGGTCTATCAGTTCCCTGCTCACTCCAAGACTCCTGGGAAGATTTATGCACTGCCTGGGCAGCTGTTGGGGCTGCTGGGAGAGGATGTCCACACCTGAGGACTGTTGCATTTCCTATTAAGGAAATCCACTTAGCGCACGCTTTAGAGGAAATGTCCTGGGAGGGAGGAAGAACCAGATGGACACTAATCTTATTAAAAAGGACTCTTGTTACCAGAACGTGTTCGCAAATTTGTGTAGGTCGTATGTTCATATGTGTGCGTGTACATGCATTGTACACACATAGGTTCTATTTACACTCCCCCTCTGAAATGTCTTCAATTAAAAACATGTGCTTCCTATTGTTCTTTGGTAGGTTTGCAGTTCCCCCCTTGCATTGGAGGATATGCTGTGCCTCACCTCTTTTGATGTTGAATTGCTGTTCTTACTCTTGATTTTCCTTCCTGCCAGGTACAACTCATCCACTATAACCACGAGCTATACACAAATGTCACAGAAGCTGCGAAGAGTCCAAATGGATTGGTGGTAGTTTCTATATTTATAAAAGTAAGTCTTGCATTCTTTTATTTTTCTTGCCATTCCCCAAACCAACCAGAATATCTGTCTACAGTCTTTGTTGGGAATAAAAATATTTAAAGAAGTAATGTCAATTAATATCTGTACCTAAGAAAGCTTCGGGATCTTATGATTTTTATAAACATGGATGCACCAAAGATTCAAGGCTATGCAAGTAAGATGAAGAAGTGATAGGTTCCATTTCAGAGCTTCAGGGCCTGAAGGTTTGCACAGCCTCTGCCCTAGAGAAAAAGCTGGTGCTAGGGACAGGCTTCAGGCCATACCTACTAGTGTGGACCAAGAGTGCAGTAGCAAAAGGAGAGGGGCTGGAGTGCTGATGGCCTCTGGGACCGAAAGACTGCCCAATATCTGCTGCCACCAAGGGAATAAGAGAAGTGTTAGATGTCCCTCTCCGGCAGACCCTGCACTATAATAAACCTCCAGGCTTCCCCACAACAGCTACAAAGTTCACCTTCCTTTCCCACTCGAATGCTGATTTGTAATCCTGGCAAGTAGAATTGAGACAAAGTCCCCATGTTGACTGTATAACCTTCAGATATCCAATAGGCAAGAACATTGTGAAATGCCCAACTGAACAACATCTGATTTGTTTTTTGATTTTTCATAATGTTTTGGCAGATATAAAGGGATGTAGATATACGATTTTTAATAAAAAAAAGATTTACTTTCCAACTGTAAAAAAGTTTTTGCTTTTTTTTTTTTTAAGTAAACTATGTTAGTTACAAAGTACCGCACTGTGCTAGCTGCTAGAGACGGTTGTGCCCAAATCATTAGAGAACATTGGACCAACCAGAACTTGGTCTGCCTTGAAGAGTTTCAGTAGAAATTTAGCATTCACACCAAGGAGTTGTAACAGAGCTCTTGGAGTAATGGGGTCCCCAGGGACCCCTTAGGCAATAGTTCCCCCCGAAGCAGACTCTGTGCAACAGGTACTGGTCGTCTTCCCAGACATCATGCCTTCTGCTAAATTCCTCACCTTCATTTGAGCCAGGCCCAGTTCATAGTGTTCATAACAGCCCAACCAGGAAAGACACCCAAGTTCTGCCTCGCTGTAATATTTATTATTATTCCCATATCCCTACTCAACAGATCTGGGAGAGGAACTAAGGATGAGAAGAGAAAAAACAACACTTAAACACCACACACTCCCAGCCATAGCCCACTGGTACCGGCAATCCGGGAGCAAATTTCTTACTGCAGTCCCAGTTATGATCCAGACAATCCACGTCGTCAGCCTGGGCCACGCACATCGTGAGGCCTAGGGATATGTTACACATTGTCATGTGACCAGGAATCACTTCCTGTTGTGGTTTTCCCCATGCAAAGTCTTCCATGAGTAATATCCAGAGGTCGATGTGCCTTTCCCAAGTCTCTTGAAGAGCATCTCAGCGTCAGTCCCTGACTTTGCCGTCACTTGGCTCCAAGTTTCTAAGTCAGAGAATGCCATCCTGGAAGCTCAACCATGGCACAGCTACAGTGACTGATGGAGTGACTGGCAGCCAACTTCCTCCATGGCAAACTGCTGGTGTTTCACAAGCTCGTGCAGGGATTTGTGCTAGACTAAGGTCCCAACCAGCAGTCAAGATTGCAGGGCCTGGGTGCTCCCCTGACGTTTGGAAGGATCTTAGTTAGAACCTTAGGCCAGTAAGGGACAGTGGCCAGCTCCTGAATGTCCTCAAGCCATTTTGAACCCTGAGGAATTTCCCCTACTTTCCTTGAGCAAACCTGAACCTTTCTGGCTCAGTCTCAAAATAAACCATAGCATTCCCTTTTTCTTGCCCAAAATTAACACCCAGATTTCCAGCTCCACGGTGAGCTAGCTGTGCTCTGGCTTGTCATTCACTCGTCTCAAACCTCCAACTGAGCACGGGACAGAGGTCCATCCCCTGCTAGACACTGGTACCCAGAAATGAGATGGATTGAATCCTTAGTCTCTAAGGATATACAGCCTCCGATAATCATCAGGCCTTTTTCTGATGCCCCTGCCTCCCACTTCCAGGTCCCTGTAGATAAGGCAAGAACACAAGATGAGAAGTTCCCACATGAGTGGTTCAACTGAAGAAATGTCACCTGCGCCAGAGATGGCTAAGGGTTTGGTGGTAAAAGAGAGGGCTCAGCAGTTAAGGATACCCGTTGACAAGCATGATTACCTGAGTTCAATTCCTAAGATCTGGGTGGAAGGAGAGAACTGACTCCCACGAATTGGCCTCTGAGCTCTCCACTTTCACTGAGACACAAGTGTGTGCTTGCACACAATCAATCAATCAATCAGTCACTAAATCAATAAGAGAGGCTTGTTTCCCCTTCCATTCCATGAGCACAGGGAGCTGAGATTTGGCTATAGTTGCTGTTCGATCACACACCATTACCCTCCCACTTAGCTCACTTACATCAAGTACATATTTCATCCGCTCACCCACACCACTGCCAACGCACTTGTGCCCACAAATCATCTGTGTGCACTTTGGAAATACTTCAATAAGTTTTAATCACCTCCAAGGGGGGTGGGGGGCTGCTCTCAACAACAGTATTGTTCAGTTTGCCGGGTACCAGGAAACCAAGGCACCCGGCAACTGAGACCCATTGCAGTTTCCCGTTCCACCAGACACCCTCATGGCCCTGTGTCCCAGAGCATATCAGTACAAACAGGAGAGGGCTCTGAGCTGGCCTTTCAATGCTGAAGAGTATGTCACGAGCAGAATTTGGCACTAACGCTTCCAGGGAGCGGGAGTGTTCAGCTTGGGACGTTTCCCCACTGGAGGTGGAATTTTGCCTCCATAGAGCATCGTCACCAACCAAGCCGCAGTTAGTTGTGTGTCTCACTACAACACACCCAGGGAACCGTGCGAAAAGAAAGCCAGATGGAGACAAAATAAACAGTCTGTGCTTTCTCCAAACTCAAGTTACCTGTTGCTTATCTAATAACAATGATCATCTGCTGTGATTTTTCCCAAACCTCGGAATAAATCAGATTTAAAATGTTGATATGTCACAACACCCGATTAGCAGCTGAGATGTAAATTGCAGAGCTGTGCTGAGCAAGGTGGGAGAGAAATGACTAAGATGAACAGCGGCGCTGGGAAAAGACTGAGTCAGAAGGGGGCTGTGAAGGAAACTCCACAGCCGCACGAGGCTGCCTCACAATCAAGGGCGTTTCTCTGACCCCAGCCTGCTTGTTGCTTAGCTGCTTCCCCCAGAGGAAGAATCTGGATATGTAAGAGCCTACGTACAAAATGGAAACTCATCTCTAGTGCAGTGTTGTTTAGCCCATTATACTTGGTAAATATGTCTGGGGTAGATGGGTGGGTGAGTGGATGGAAGACTGAATGCTGTAGTTTATAATATATTTATATGATAATAAGCAGTAGAATTATAAGGTTCTCTTTTTCCTCCCTCTTCTGGGGCCCTTATTCTAGAGTCTCTTTGTACTTAGACAAATGCCCCTTTCATGACATTGCATTCCATATTCCCTGCTCAAAACCCTTTGATGGCTCCCCATTACTGAGGAAGAATGTTGAAATATACCCTGTAGTAACAAAGTCTGACATGGGCTAGCCTCCCATCCCGTCCTTCCCAATGCCTTTAGCTCCAACTACACTACATACTTGTGTGAGCCTTTCATGAGCAGGTCGTCAGCACAGATGCTTTTCCTTCTCCCCTTGCCTCTCATTCTTTCCTATATTCTCACATCAAAATACTTCCGCTTCCATCCATCCTTCCAAACCCGTGCTCCCTCCCTAATGACGATCAGAGCTCTCCCTAATCCACACGAGGATGGTTTGTTTATCTACCTCTCTTCCTTCTTGAGATGAGGTGTCCATATAGAGTAGAGTGTGTGTCTCTGATCTCTGAATTCCCAACCTTCATAGATTTGGACCCATGGTAAGCCATCAATATGAAGGGATGAAATAATGCATGGATATGTTTGCCCTGGGAGAGTAACTGACACCCAGTCGTTAATACTTTCTCTTCCCTTATAGGTTTCTGATTCATCAAACCCATTTCTTAACCGAATGCTCAACAGAGATACTATCACAAGAATAACGTATAAAAGTAAGTTTGGCTCAATTTTCTTTCCAGCAACTGTTCTACAAAGGGCAGTCCTGTCGGAAGGCAGGAAGCCGGAACTGATGATCTCTGTGGGCTCCTTTCTGCCTCACGATCCTTTAACTCTGTAGAAAGTCACTCCGGAGAGTCAGGGTTGGCTAAGAAGCAGCCCATTTCAAGCACAAGTCCCCAGAGTGCCTTTGTCATCCACGCCTGTCTAAGGCAATAACGATTATGATGATGTGGTCATCGTTATCCTGCGGGTTGGTAATGAGCTCAGGGATTCTACCGGCTGACTGACTCCACCACGTCAGCTGTCTGTGTAGCTGGGGCTTTGCCAACTATGTGATTGAAAAAAAAAGCCACCTACCAGGTACTTTGGACCCAATATCAACCTTTTCAGAACCACACCTGAACCAAGTCTGATCTCCTTCCAGAAGGAGGCTGGATTTGTAGGGTTCTGCCTGCCTCCCAGGCTTTCAGATTGCTTCATCCTAAACTTCTTAATCAGAAAGGAAGGAAGCGTGCTGAGGTGAAGGGGGAAGGACAGAGGGTAAACCTAGAAGTCACAGGACTTGGGGAAACTGTGTGAGGCAGCACATATCAAGAGATGTAAAGGCAAGATGGGGAAATCGCAGGGGCATCTAGTTAAGAAGAGGCGGGAAGCTGTAATTCAAGCCTTGGCTTTGACCTCTGTTGAGGAGGCCTCTCGCTTTAATGCTGCTTCTTCATTAACGAAGTGAAAAAGTTCAACCCCGGGTTTTGGAAATCTTAAAGGTCTAGATTTGTGAATCAAACAACAAGTAGATAATGATTTCCAACAATAGAAACAAGAATATGTGGACATTGAATCCGCACATCTCCCAGCAGAGTGCTTCTTCCCTGAGCCCGTAGCTCAGCTTCACCTGCTGCTTCTGCCTCCACTGTGATGTGGAAGAAGGGCAGTAAAGCGACCACTGCCCTCTCTCACTGACTGCTTTCTTCATCCTATACCTTCAGTATTCGGAATGCAAAGATGGCTGAGACGCTGGTCCTCCAGACAAGGGGCTCACCATCAGGTCACGCCCAGTGGAGAGGTTGAGCAATGGATGGGGTGACATGCTGGTGACCCTGAGATCACGCCACCTCAACACACATTCCCTACAAGACTGACTTCAATCCTCTCCACACTCAGCCATGCCCTTCCTCATCAGTTTTCTTGGCGGAGTTCTCTCTAAGCACACGCTTAGACTGCTCAGCTAAGGGAGATATTTCTGTCTTGTGTGTAAATAGCACATTTATAACTGCCTATAAAAGATTATTATTCTTTTAACTTTTTTGATTAAGAAAGCATGAAAATTAAATAAAATGCTTTCAAATAATCTTGGATTTGCAGTTTAGAGACCGTGAAAAGCCATGAAATTGCACATTAAGCCCCGAAACACAATCTGTCTGATTTCCACTGGCATAGGGGATCATTAGGGGGGGTCCCTTGCTCCCCTCCCCCTACAGCAGTCTGATTAATATTAAGTGAAGTGATCACTGACACAGAAGGAAAAGCAGAGGAAGGGAAGAGAGAGGAAGGAAGAAAAAAGATAGAAGAAGGAAGGGAGGGAGGAAGACAGGCAAGCTGGAAGGAGGGAGCCGAAGCATTCGAGCAGAGTGGCAGCATTACAAAGCTTGGAGAACATTGAAGGGACTCGGAAGAGTTCAGAGAGGAGATCTGATCACAACAACACGTCATCTCAGTTACTGGAGGAATGAAAGGTCTCCCTCAGTTACAGTAACAGACATCAGTGGGGCGGGCAAGAGGCAGGAAAAGTGTTCTAGGGCCAAGTTTCTGTGTCATGGGGAGCTTATGGTGTTTCCATCCCTGAAGCAGAAACACAGAAAGAGAAAATAGATACATTCTCTCCCCCATTCATCCCTCATGTGCAACACCTCCCAAGGCCACAGAAAAAAGGGGGGGGGGGTTAAGCTGGACACCCTGGCCTGCATGCTGAGACATGATAATGGGTCCTATCATAGCAAATGTTCTAAGGGAGGTGTCCCCCATGGTGACCTTTGTCACACACCTGAAAGGAGTTTCACCCCCGGGATAATGATGGCTTGATACACAGAACTGACCCAGGACATTGGCAGAAAGGGATTGATTTGCTCAGCAGGAAACCACAGTTCTCTTCTCTCCAGTTTAATTTCCTACAGCCTCCAGCAGGGGAAGGTTGGCCCTGTGGCAGGTAGGAAGTCTTAAAGGATCAACTTCAAGCATACAACCTAGGCATCTCCCCACCCCCAAGCCTCTGTAAGGTAGCAGGTTTACTGGTATAAGCCCACAAACTCAGGTCAAGATGAGGATTATGCTACCTGCTTGGGGCACCTATTATACTACCCTGTTCCCATACTCTTATAGGAGACAGGGAGAAGGAACACACACACACACACACACACACACACACACACACACACACACACACCATCTCAGGGCTACTCCTGCTGTGACCAAACACTAAGAGCAGAGCAACTTGGGGAGGAAAAGGTTTATTTGGCTTACACTTCCTTTTCACCATTCATCATCAAAGGAAGACAGGGCAGGAACTCAAAACTGGTGGGAACCTGGAGGCAGGAGCTGATGCAGAGACTATGGAGGAGTGCTGCTTACTGGCTTGCTCACAATGGCTTCCTTAGCCTGCTTTCTTATAGAACCCAGGACTAAGAGCCCAAGGATGGCACCACCCACGGTGAGCTGGGCCCTCCCCTATTAAGCACTAACTAAGAAAATGGCCTACATCTAGATCTTATGGAAGCATTTTCTCAACTGAGGTTCCCTTTGCTCAGATAACTCTCGCTCTTATCAAATTGATATACAACTCTCCAGCAACTCCTCATTCTCTATTTCAAGCACACTACCCAGGAACACCCAAATACATCTCTCCCTGATCTCTCAGCCACCCATTCCACTACAGAGCTCCCATCTGCCCTGCTTGCTCGGATGGAGTATCCACTCTGCACTGTAGTGAGCATCAAGCATTTAGAGGTGATGTGGAATGGGTACTCTGCACACCCCAGGACCAGTGTGCTGTGCATGTAGCACTTTAACTTTGTGGTGCTCACACAAGCTTTCTACATGGGTATGTTTTCTATCCCCAGCTCACACATCAGACCAAGGATACACAGTAGTAGTACTTAGTAGGTGCCTAGGTAGTCAGCAACTTCTATATAATGAACAAGTGCTGAGCAGTGAGTGTTGACTGCTCACTGCTAAATGGGCAGGTTAGTCAAGATGTCTGTGCCTGCAGGCAGAGGTCCCCAGGTCAGTTAAGGAAGACAGATCCACATGGCTCTCATCTTTCTAGCATCAGAGGAACACCCAACAAGTATCTTTGCCCTCAGCCCATGAATTCATGTAATACTATTCAAGATTTGGTCTTTAAATATGCTCACACTACTGCTGTTTCCCACTCCCCGGCACCTGTCTGATGTGGGATTTCCCTCTGTATGCTATGAATATGTTTTGTTGCCATTGGTTAATAAAGAAGCTCCTTTTAGCCAATGGCTTAAGAGAATATAGCCAGGCTGGAAGAGATATACATAGAGTAAGCAGAGTCAGGAAGAAGCCGTGTAGCTGCCACAGGAGACAGACACTGGATGCCGAATGGAAACTTTCCAGTAGGCCACAGCCACGTGGCGATACGCAGATGAATAGAAATTGGTTAATTTAAGATATAAGAGCTAGCTAGAAATATGCATGAGCTAATAGGCCAAGCAGTGTTTTAATTAATACAGTTTCTGGGTGGTTATTTTGGGTCTGGGTGGCTGAGAAACTAACAAGCAGCCTATACCAATACCTGTCATATGACCAAGATGGTCAATGTCACAATCCTTCCACAGAGATGGGGATGGGGAAAAAAGGAACTTCCTGAACTACAACCCATTCTTCTATACACATGAATCCCTCTGGACATGGTTCCTATGTCATTTCCTTTCTCTCATACTTCCTTCCTATGGAGCAAGGAAAGACAAACTCTGAGGTCTTAACTAGTTATAATTCTGATGTTTTGACATAATACAAAACCCTTCAGCATGCTTTTCTTTTAATTGCAGCTTGGGCTTGGGTTGACAAGCAATCACATTGCTTATCACATTGCTTCTTACACTTGCTTCCACTTAGAAGGGGCATCAACTAACCAGAGAACTAGCACAGTAACATATGGCCAGCTCAGGCTGACCCTGGCCTAAGCTATCTCCAACTCCTACATGCATGTGACTTTACATAGGGACCTCCTGTGGAAATCAGTAGCCTTCAGAGGACACTGCCACACTGTCAGGATTGGCATACCTAGTAACCAGACATGGTACCACAGGCTGGGAGTCTAATACAAGCCTTCAAGCAGAGTGACATCATCTTCTGTCAGAAGGAGCTCTCTAGGCTAGGTAGATGGTTCAGGCGGAAAGAGTACTTGCTGAGCAAGCATGAGGACCTGAGTTTGAACCCTCAGCATCTATAAAAATAGCCAGGCATGTCTACATTTGCAATCATAACCCCATCACCATGAGGGACAGAGACAGAAGAACCACTGAAGTTTGCTGGCTGTCAGCCTCGCTCCAAGTTCAGTGGCAGACCCAGTCTCGAGGGAATAAGACAGGGTGTAATAGAGCAAGACACTCAGTGTCCTTTTATGGCCTTCTCATGCATGCTCATAGACTATCTCACACCTGCATACACAACACACACACACACACACACACACTACATATACATATACCATACATATAGAGAAAATGTGTAATGTGATTATTTGATTTAAAAATAGGCTAGAGAAAGGCTGGAGAGATGGCTCAGTGGCTAAGAGCACTTGGTCCTCTTGCAGAAGACCCCGGTCCAATTCTCAGAGCCCACGTAGTGGCTCACAGTCATCCATAACTCCAGCTCCAGGGAATTCAAAGTCCTCTTTTGACTTATTTTTGAAGCCACCAGGTGTACATGTGGATTTCCATACATACATGCAGGTAAAACTTTCATACATATAAAATAAAATGGATAAGTCTAAAAAAATTTTAAACAGACTACAGTATGGCAAGGGTGAAATCAGAAAGTGGCTACAGCCATTCAATGGCATTAATGGTGACCAGGTCATTGGGGAGAGGATTGGATATATTTTAAAGGGACAGAAGGAGATTTCTTGGTAAATAAGACGTTTAATATGTAAAAGGAAACAGAACCAAGGATTCCCAAGACATTTTTAGTCCAAGCCACTGGAAAGAAGCTATTTCCATCCCGGAGATGGGGAAGACTCAGATGAAGCGTGCCTGTGGGTGGGGAATGGATTGCAGTTCTTGAACACGTCGTGCTTGGGCTTTCTATTAAGCATTCAAGAGGAGGGGTGGTGTAGGCAGTCGAAGAGATGAGTCTGGATTTCAGGAGAGAGAACCAGAGTCGCAAATGTGGAAGGTATCACCATCCAGATGGCATTTAAACTTGGGTGAAGTCACAGAAGTAAGAATAAATACAGGAGAGAGGCGGGACAAGTCCTCCCTTCTGAAAGGGCAGCTCAAATCTTCATGACTTGGAATTGAAACCACGTCTAAATATATATCCTTGAGGCCCCATTATGGAAAAGACTCCTATGTGGCCATCTTACCAGTCAGCTGAGGAAGTGCAGGGAGGAAGGAGCAATCACAGAAGTGGGTTGGCACAAGATGGCAGTTATAGAGATAGTCTACTCACCTGAATACAGTATTGAGGACATGCCTGTCGAAACCAGCTCCTGGATGTTGGAAGGCAAGTCACTGTGCCAACAACAGTTTACTCTGAAGGCAAGCACAGCACGGGGCATGAAGGCAGTGATGGAATATGTTCACTTTCAAAGAAACACACTTGACTGTTGTTGGATACAGGTAGTGCACACAAGGGCTTCATGAGATGTTACTGCTTTCCATGAGAACTTGAATTTTAGGGTTTTTTTAATTATTGTTTTGTGTGGATGGGCATTTTGTCTTCGTGTATGTCTCTGTACCATGTGAGGACAGTGCCCCCAGAGGTCAGAAGAGGGTGTCAGACCCCTTGGAACTGGAGGTACAAAGCCACCAGGTCTTCTGGAGGAGCAGCAAGTACCCATCGCTGCTGAGTCATTGCTCCAGCCCCAGGAGCTTAAATTTCATACATCTGAATAAAACTTGTAGAATATTCTCACTAACCAGGACCGACAATAAAAAAAGACCAGCCTGAATTAATTTCAGGCTGAATTTAAAATGTCTTCTAAAGAAAATCCATTTTATTAAAGTCAAATTCTGCTTCAACAAAGTGAGGGTCAGGACTGGGAGCCTGACATTGAAAAATGGATTGTCGGAAAGGGTTTTCTTGAGGAGATATTGGTAATTTAGCCTGAAGTATTTTAATTTTTAATGCACTGTACTGGGATGATATTTATATGCCTCTATTTTCCTTGCTAATTAGTTAGCAGACATGGCACCTCAATTACATAAAAGGTAACATTTGTATCATCTTAGTACCACTTGATTTTATTGAACCAGCACTTTTTTTTTTACAGTATCTTCAATAGGCAAAACTAATGATTAATGGATTGCAAAGAACCTTCTAGAATGGATAACAAGGAATGGTTATCAGAGCGTTGCTACAAACGAACACTTGCTTCTCAAACCCTCAGGCTGTGTGTTATTCTGCAGGCGTTATCTTCCTTCATGTGCCTGTCCACATTGTTATGACTTAGGTGTCAAATCCCCACAGACCTGAACGTTTGTGCATTTCATCCCCACCTAGAAGTGTTGTTTAAGAAGGTGGTGGCATTGTCAGGAGTGGGGCCTCAGTGGAAGAATCAGGTCACTAAGGATTATTGCCCAGCCCTTGTGCAACCCTGACCTCTCTGTATCTTGATGGTTGAGGCAGTGAACCCCACCACAGCACACTCCTTGCTATCCCAACTGTGGCCACTCCCACTGCCGTGTCTTTCCTCCTGTGATGGCCAGTAGCCCCTCAAATTGTGAGCTAAAAGAAATCCTTTCTGCCTTGAGTTTTTTTCCCCCCAGGTATGGAGTCACAGTGAGGGGAAGTCACTAATACAACACTCAAGTCATGGATAGAAAATACAAATGAGAGATGCGATCTCAAAAAAGAATGCAAAGGGCCACCAAGTCCAAATATGAAGCCATCAGCTTTCTGTGTTAACATGGCTCCTCCAAGGCAATAGAGACACAGCAACTGGGAGCATTTAGAGGAGAGCTTATAGACAGGGCACTCGGCACACAGAACAAGCTCTTAAAGGTCTTTTAATTAGCCTATTTATAATTTCAGGTTAGTCAAACCTCCCCCCCAAATTCCCTAGTAAAATATGGATGTGTACACAAACACAGACCAGCCTGTAAATGCCTTCATCTTCACAGCTCTCAGGGAAAGTTCTCAGCACAGCTCCCCCCGGGGAGACTCAGTATTAAGCGTGTTGACTGATCACAAAAGAGCATAAACGCATTGCTCCAGGTGCCTTTCTCTAGGCTTAATTGAACATGTACTCTCATTGCAGAGGAACAGACTTGGGAGTGTGTTCGCATAATGGAAAATGTTGCACACCACTTCCCATGCTGTTGTCTCGGTAGCTTCTCGTGGCAGTGAGGAACGGGTGAGGTGCAGCTTGCCTCCAAGAAAGTGGTTCTCAAGGGCCCTTTTCTTCATTTGTTGTTTGTGTAAACCAAAAAATTATATGACTTTATTCTATTGCAATTGCCTTTTTCTGTTTCAGTTGAATTTGCCTCAGATTACAAGGGGGTATAATAGTATCCAATATACTCAAATTGCCTCGTAGTTCCATATTGATCAAAGCCAGTATTGATCTTTAGAAGTATGAGACTATTTTCTCAGTGGTATGGTCTGCTTTGAATGGGGACCATATAAGCGAGAAGCAGATGATGTTGCCTATCAACAATGGTGTGTGTAAGGCAGCCCCATGCACTTGGTTAAAGCACCCAGTGGAAGTTCAGACTGAAGAAAGAGTCCCCATTGTGCCATCTGAAACAATGCATCACACTGCGTTTTACTTGAACAAAAAATAAGAACTCAACTGGGGACTTCTTACTTATAACTATGAGAACTCCATATGAGATAAATCCGAGATTCAACATAGTGTGCCACAAAACCAAAGGCACAACTGTCAACTTCAGATCAGCAGAATTCTATACCTGTTGATTATCCAACGGTGATCTTCCCGTCCTTGTAAATCTATGGCTGGCACCTTAACAATGCAATACTTTCATGCCACAACCTTGACTTACTAAAGATAAATTTGGCTGAATAAGTTTGTTGATGTTGAGAGATGTTTCGTGATCTATGGAATGTTTTCACCTGAAGAAAGCCTTAGAAATTATCCGCAACTGCCCATTGTCCCAAGTAAGAAGAGGTTATGCAGGTTACCCGTGAAGAAATAGTAAGCTACTGGCAAACACATAATTAGAACTTCCACTTGAATTATGACTCCTGACGCCAAGTCTGAGGCTTTGCCTGCTATAAACCATTTTGTCATAAGAGAAATCATGAAAAATATTCCCGATGCTGGGGCTGAAAATGTCTGACTTACCTCTGGTTTTTCTGGAGTCATGGTTCCTTTTGTCTTAGTTACCTTTCTATGGCTGTGATCAAACACCATGTGCAAGGTGACTTACGGAAGAAAGAGCTTATTTGGGGCTTAGAGTTTCAGAGGGTTAGAGTCCATGACCCACGTGATGCGGAGCTTGGCAGTGGGCAGGCAAGCATAGCACTGGAGCAGCAGCTAAGAGCTGGCATCTTGAGATACAGCACCAAGGCAGAGAGAACTATCTGGAATTAGAGTGGGCTCTTGAATCCTCAAGTTCTCCCCTCAGTGACACACCTCCCCCACCAAGGCTTCACCTCCTAAGCCTTCTTTAACAGCTTCACAAACTCAGGACCAAATGTTCAAATCTATGAGCCCCTTCTCACTCAAACCAGCACAGCTGTTGAACTCCCCAAGCATCTCCCATGGAGGGAGAAGGTATGTGCAGAAGCACAGCCTATCATCCTCAAATTCCAAAACCTAGAAGAAGGAGAACTGCTTCCATGTCAGTCCTTGAAGCAGAGTGGCCCCAGTCATGAGGGCAATGTTAACGTAAGTTCACGCCAGTTTCAGCAGTGGAATTATGAGAGTACATGCAGCTTTGAGGTGGAAACATGACATCACCACGGAGCTAGAAACAAGGCCAACAGTCTAATCCTGAAGTCTTGTGTGTCATGCATGGGGGATGGTAGGTGTGCTGCAGTAAAGTTAGCGGTGCAAGCTGAAGGGACGCTTCCCCACCACCTGGTCAGTGCTGGCTATTCCTTGCTTGGTCTCTGCTCAGCACCATCACCATTAAATCCGGTTGGTTAGTCTTGTGTTTACTGAACATTCTTTGATATGGTGGACCTTCAGAATGGGATCCACAATAAAAGAAGAAAACCCTTCCCCCTGAGGCTCACAGTTTGGTGGGAAGAGTCAGGTAGCTAAATAATTCCTGGCAAGTAAATTCATCTGGGAAAGTCAGAGTTCTGGGTGTGACAGGGAGTTTACCAGGGAAGCTGAGTGAGCACACTTTAGGTCACAAAGGGGACACAAATGTTACCCAGCATGGCTGAGTACTTACCTGGAGTGAGCCTTGTGCTAGATGATACTTGTAAAGCCTGGTCCGATTTGTTCACCTAAACACCTGTGACACAAGTACTATCTACCGCAGATGTGGGAAAGGAGGCTCTTTTCACCTGTGGCTCCAAGGTCATACAGATGCAAGCAGCAACGTCATTCGAACTTGGGCCCC
Source organism: Microtus ochrogaster (assembly GCF_000317375.1). Taxonomy (NCBI): domain Eukaryota; kingdom Metazoa; phylum Chordata; class Mammalia; order Rodentia; family Cricetidae; genus Microtus; species Microtus ochrogaster. The sequence goes on from NC_022014.1 coordinate 69,518,796, forward strand.
AAGCACCAGATTCTTCTAGCTGGATATTTTCAAGTTCTGTAGGAGGAAATTAAAAGATGAAAAAGATTGGTAGAAGGAGCACAGTAGCAGCTGATGATCCCAGGAGGGTGGCCACTGAGTGTGTTCATTGTATCTGACAGAGAGCTGACCAAAAAGAACTTACCCACCAGGACCCTAGAGGTTGGAGTATCAACACTGTGGTGTTTTGTAAATGTGCTGATACCCCATGAGGAGGATAAACGCATAAACATTGCTCTTTTGTCTCTTGCTTCTAGCTTGTGCCTTTTCCTCAAATATGGCGGCTGCATAGAGCTGGTCTAGTTTCAGGGAAATATAAATGTCCTTTATCTTGGCTCCAGTTGTGCCTGGACTATCACTCATCTCTACTGCATCCATCCTTCCCTCCTCCCTACTGCCCCAAATAAAAATAAAATGCAGTAATAGCAGCATGCTAGAGTACCCAATACGCTCCTCGTACAAGCTTGGTTAAACAAATCACCTTGACCTTTAATAAGAATGTGCTGAATGCTTCCTTCTCTCATTCAGTATGTCAATCTTCAGGCCAAACTGCCATCAGAGACAGCCTCATTATGTACAACTCTGATCAGGCCATCCCTGGCTCCAAAATGCCTCCAGGCTGAAGCCCAACCGTGTAGACAAGGGCCTCGCAGATGTGGCCTGTATTGACCCTGCTAGCCTCATTTCCCACGATACCCCTCCACCTACATTGTGTCCACACTCAGGTTGTTCCTAAGTACATAGCCCTCTAAACTCCCTCAACTCTGACTCCAGCACACCTCTGTCAGCGGTACCCTTGACACCTCACCCTGTGTCAGTCACAAACTGGTTACTTCCTGTCATTTAAGATACAGTTCAGGGCACCTCCTTCATTCATTCTTTCCCAAGCCCCCCCCCCCCCAGATAAAGCTGACAGCCCCTCTCTGGGCCTGCACATCACTGACTGTGACTCCTACTTGTATTCCCCTAATTATGCCCGGCTTGTCTGCTCCACACTTGGTGCTGGCACCTGCTCGGGGCCTAGGAAGGGTTACAGCCATGATGAGATGGATACCAAGCATAAGCTTCTTATGTTAGTGACTGATGAAACTCAGGAGAACCAACAGGTGAGTGTGTGGTGTGGACATGGTGACTTTGTTATAGGAACTTCTGATATCTCAGGCCACAGTACAGACTCGGTCTAGGCAGATTCCAGTTGCTCCTTCCCTCTTTGGCTTGTCCTGGGGCCGTAGTGTTTCCATGGAAAGTGTTAGTTTCTTCTTAAATGGAAAGTTTTTTAAAGTGGTCAAGCATGATGGTATACACCTGATGAATGCCAATAAACACTTGAGAGGTGGATGATTAGTGGGTCAAAATCAAAATCACTTCAGGCTGCATCACATTATGTCTAAGATGGAGGAGGAGGA
>NC_022014.1:69520319-69537849 GCF_000317375.1 Microtus ochrogaster
AAGAAGAAGAAGAAGAAGAAGAAGAAGAAGAAGAAGAAGAAGAAGAAGAAGAAGAAGAAGAAGAAGAAGAAGAAGAAGAAGAAGAAGACTAGAAACAGTTAAGAGTATTTGCTGCTCTTGTTGAGGACCCAGGTTCAAGTTCAGTCCCAGAAATCTCATCAGGTGGCTCACAGCTGCTGATAATTCTAGATTCAGGGAACCTGACGCCCTCTTCTGGCCTACATGCACATCTGCACACATATGTATGTAAACACAGACACATAAGTGAAACTAAAATATTTTTAAGAAGGGAGAGAGAAGGGGAAGGAAGAAGGAAGAGTGGAAAGAAAAGAGATAAAGAGGAAGAGAGGGAAAGAGAAATACTTCATCTTAGGGTCAGTGAAGTTTCTCTCCAAGCCCAGGTTGCCTGATCTCTCTTCAAGCATTGATGGAGCCCTGGAGGGATTCTTGTATCACAGTAGAGTGGGAAGGTTTTAGATGGAGCAGGTAAATGGTAGATTTGTTTAGATTATTTCAAACTACTAGCTTGATTGATCTTCTCACATATCACAGTCAAAGAACACTAAAACTAAAACTCCCTGGCAACATCTATGTTCAGAGAAAGTTTGAACAACTCCTAAAAGGAAAATGGAGGACTGTCTTTACCTATAAAAATAGATCGACAGCATGAATGCCTACAGCAGTAGACAGTGCAGTCATCACCCTGGCTCTGTCACCTCCATATGAATATTGCCATGTGAATATTGTCTTGGTCTTCAACTGGAATGAGGCAGGCACTGTATCTCCCCTGTCCATTGCCGTAAAATAGGGGCCTAACAGTGGGCCCGGCTCAAATAGGTGGTTTAGTGACTATCTGGTGAATTAATGAATGGCTGTGGCTTGCAGGTCAGGAAAACTGGGTTTCAGTTCCTACTCTGCAAGCACCAGCTTCTTCTACGGCTGTGAACTTTGTCTCTCTGGTCTTTATTCTTCCTATCAGTGTGGATGTTTTACTATATCCCTGACTGATGTGGAACGCCCCTCTATATGCTGTGAATATGTTTTATTATCATTGGTTAATAAATAAACTGCTTTGGCCTATGGCGGGACAGACTATAACTAAGTGGGAAACCCAAGCAGAAGTATATGGGGAAACAGGGCAGGATCAAGAAAGATACCAGCAGCCACCGGAGAAGCAAGATATGAGCTAACACCATGGCCATATGGCAATACATAGATTGATAGAAATGGGTTAATTTAGTTGTAAGAGCTAGATAGTAATAAGTCTGAGCCATCAGCTCACTTTTATAATTAATATTAAGCCTCAGAGTGTTTATTCAGGAACTGGTGGGTGGGAAAGAAACCTCCAGTTACACTTGATGCATCTGTCTGAGTATGAGATTCCAGCTATGTGTATACAATTTCCCTTACACAGTACTGCACTTATATGATGACATCAACCACTATAGAATTAGTCCTTTCCCACTGGGTCTTGGATTCATCCAGAGAGACTCTGGGAGTGTGGCAGTCTCATCTCTCTGCCAGCCAGGCTTTGGTGCCCTACTGAGTACTCTCCGGGCTCCTAGACCGACCACATAGTGGGTGCTTACAGCACACTAGGACATTTACCACCTCTGGAGACAGATCTACAGTTCCTGGGGCCATAGAAGCCACAGTAAGATGGGATCAGGGGCTGAGAAAGACAGGAGGCTTGGACAGGTGGTCAGGGAACACAACATTGAGAGACAGAAGCAAATAAAAGGTTAGGAAGCCAGAGGAGCTACAGAACCTAAGACAGCGAAGCCAGAAAAATAAGATGAACTGCAACATTTGGAAGCTGAGAGAAGAAAGCAATAGTATTCAACAAAGAAAGAGAAGTTATTATCGGGAGAAAGGAAAGGTAGCATATATCAAAAATTTTAGATCCTAATATATTATCATTTTCTAAAATGTCAACCAATACACTAAATAAAAGTATCAGAAAAAAACACCAAAATGCTAATAGTAATTGCGTGAAATGATTAGAATTATATTTTTTTCTCTTTTATCCTCATAGTCTTAATATGTATGCATGTTGGTTTTAAAATGTAAAAACTATTTACTAACAAAAATGTGATACGTAAGAGATCAGAGCGTCCGCATGGTCTACAGAAGGGTGGGGAGTGCACAAAACAGGTCAGTTGCTGGACTTGAGCTTTGAACCCCGTGGTAGGATTTGGTCTGGTTAATTTCCTCCTAGAGGTATTTTCTTAATGTACTTTTAATCAAGCAGTATTTATAAATAAGAATGGCAGCTGGACAACATTTCAACAGGCCCCGAAGCCTTGACTTGCTCCTTTTGTTGTGGCTGCAATTCCTGTGTGTATTTGTTGCTGATTTTGGCTCGTGGCTTCAGAAGGTTAGTCTATCATCACGGAGAAGGCACGGATGGCAGAGAGGGCAGCTCCATCCATGATGGCAGGAGCGTGAGGTGGAGCTTACAGCAGCAGACACGGGCAGAGCTGCCTGGAACTAGGGGCTGGTTTGACATCAAAGGCCCACCCTTAATGACCCACTTCGGTTAGCCAGCCAGGCCTCAAACATTAAAGGCTCCACAGCCTTCGAAATAGCATGGCAAGCTGCAGGCTGAGCATTCAGACATGCGCCTGGGTGTACTGCTAATGTAATGGTGCCCAGAGTTGCCTTCTAAAATGGGAGCCTGTGCGGGGACGTCTCAGGTTCAAACCATCATACAGTGCAGTCAGATGTTGGGGAACCCGTGGATCTGCAGACAGTCCTACGGTAACCAGCTATGTTATTTCAACTCACCAGTATTCAGAGTCCTACCTTTCTTTCTTCCCTAAATCCCTGACATAGCTGTAGTCACGTGACTTCTTTGATGTGAGCAGATGTGGGTGACATGTACTACTTCTGGAATGGAACAATTTTAGAGTCACCATCTTTCACCAGGCTTGTTTTTCATTCTGTCGCTGTGATCTCCAAGCCACAATGCAGCCATCAGGGTCTATTCTAAGACAAAGAATAAACAACAGTGACCTGGAGGGGAGCCGTCAGCCACCTGGACTGTTTGTAAACCATAAACAAAATTCTGTAGTTAAAAAAAAAAATAAGACACCAGCTAGGTGAGGAGAATAGCAAGGGGATTGTTTGTTGCTGAAGATACTGAGAGATACAGTCTTCTGAAAACCTGTGCACATTTTAATATCATAGACATAAAGATGTATCGGCAATACTTCATCAAGATACTAACTTTTGTTTCTATTGCCTTCCTTTCCAGATGATGCATATTTACTACAGGGACTTAATATAGAGGAACTGTATCCGGAGACCTCTAGTTTCATCACTTACGATGGGTCGATGACTATCCCGCCCTGCTATGAGACAGCGAGCTGGATAATAATGAACAAGCCTGTGTATATAACCAGAATGCAGGTGAGCTTGACTTTGCTTCTTTAGCTAAGGGGAGAGAGTGCGAGGACTGACTGAGTAGGGTCTGAGGTGGCAGTGTTGGTATAAGTAGGATTTGTGCAGCCATAAAGCCCCAAAGCACAACCAACAGAAGCCTGTTTGCCTCACAGTTCTGGGGGGCAGAGACCCAGACGAAGGAATGGGAAGGCTTGGGTACTTCTGAGGAATGTGAGAATCTGCTCCATGCCTGGTCCCTAGCTTCTGTGGTTTTCCAAAAATCGTGGGTCTTCCCTGATTCCAGGTGTGCTACCTCACTCTCTGCCTTCATGGTTACTTGGTGTTCTCTGTGTGATTGCCTCTCTGTCCCAACCCCCCCTTTAAAAAAACCTTAGCCATTCTGAATTAAAGAGCTAACCTCAGTTACTTCATATTAATGGAGCTGATTGCATCAGAAGTAGCCCTACTTCCAGGTAAGGTCACATCCTGAGTACTACAGATTGTCAATACCTTCAATTTATGAGTTTGGGGAGACACAATTAAATCCACAATGCCTGTGTTTAGAGAGTCAGCATCTAAAATGGACTAATCTGAACTGTGAAGACACTCCACTTGCCTGAGGGAAGTAAGGCTGGAGAATCGGTTCCATAATCACACTCTACAGATAGTGTTCAGTGTTCAGATAGTGGTGCAAATGGGTACAAATGCAATGGCTTACTCCTGCAACCCCGGCACTTGAGAAGCTGAGACAGGAGGATCACCACAAGTTCTAGGCCCGCCCCAGCTACTGAGTGGGGACCTATCTCAAAAACTTGATTTTTAAGCTAATTTTTCAAACCTAAATAAGTTAAAGCGACCCTTAGTGGCAGAGTGTTTGCCCTACAAGGACAAGGCCCTCGGTTCATTCTCCAGCACTAGCAATGGTAAAAAGAAAAACATGGATTTCAATACGAAGGGACTTCTCTGATCTTTTAAATATAATGCGTGTGTCAGTCTCCAAGCAGAGGTATCATGGTGCACAGCATCTCACAAACGAGCTTTGAATATGGAAATTTTTAAATATCGTCTCACAGAGTCTATCTCTCTGCCCTGCGCAGGGACCAGCCTGGGCCAGCTTTGCTTAGTGGCTCATTGCTCACTCCAGGCTTGCCACCCTCCGCCGCTTCCCCGTGATGAGGGTAGATTGCATGCATCTGTTCCCGCTCCAGCAGCGGATAGTCCATATGTAGGAAGCCTGAGGGAAGATGAGCAAGGGCAGCAGAGCCCCATCTCCTTGGCAATATCTATGTTCACGATCAGACAACAGGAAGCTTCCAGTCCCTGGTCCTGCTAGGACTTGTCGCATGACAAATAACAACTCCCTCTGGGTCACTCACTTAGGAAAGGGGCATGTTCAAGAGATACCGGAGGATCTCAGAGAGTTCAAGACCAGAAACTAATAAAGGAGGGGAGCTCACTAGAGTCAGAATGCCAGAAGTTCCCTCCACTCTTCCCCCTTTATCTTTTTTTCTCCACCCCTTCCTCCTTCTCCTCTCCTTCCTCTCCCATCCCTCTTCTTCCCCTCCTCTTCCTGTTCTGTCTCATCCTCCTTCTCCTCCCTTCTCATCCTTCTTCTGGTACTTTTGCTTTCCCCTTTTTTGCTTCACAATCTTACGGTAAAACTGTCTAGGTATTTCCAAGAAAAAAATTGCATTGCTCCAGCTTACAGCTGTGGACCAACCACTATAGTCCGGGTAGTAACCATGTATGGTCAAGGCGTCAGAGAAAGCAGGTGCTACTGCCTGGGTACATTTGAGCATGAGAATCAATGGCTTGTTTAAAGCCCATGAGCTAGTGAGTTAGATAAAAGCGTACTTCATGTCTGAAGGCATCAGTGGCCCTTCACCTCAGTTCAGCTGGGAAAAGGGGCTCTGAAGACTCATGACCTTTCCCAGATAGATAGCTGATGCTGTGTGGCCAGACAGCAGCCTGCATGGCTTTTCCTCCCTAGCATATCCACGGAGTGACTGGATCTCACAACTGTGTCTTTCCTTAGATGCATTCCCTGCGCCTCCTCAGCCAGAATCAGCCATCGCAGATCTTTCTGAGCATGAGCGACAACTTCAGGCCCGTGCAGCCCCTCAACAACCGCTGTATCCGCACCAACATCAACTTCAGTTTACAGGGGAAGGACTGTCCTAACAACAGGGCCCAGAAGCTGCAATACAGAGGTGAGTATAGTGGTCGCTGGAACAGCGCCCAGGCCAGAGGTCCGTCTTTTAGCCTAGGCCTATCTCTCACCGTAGGAACTCCGAGAGAAAAGTCACTGCCACAGCCGTTTTCAAGGTTTCTGTCTGTCTTACATAGATGATGGAGATAAAGGCTTGATTTATGTGATGTATGTTGATGTGTATAGATATTTAATGTCACATGCATCAGACCTTTGCTTCTCCTTCGGTTCAGGCAAAATAGTCCTCTCTATTGACAGTTTGGTCAGAGAGCTCAGAAAACCTGATTTCCCCAAGGCTATGTTAGAACAGAGTAGTAAGAAGGGTTGGAGGTTTTAGCTATGTGTCCCCTTAAAAAGGATGGGGTGCTCTAGATGACACTATGTGCTAGGGTCCAATGAGGGAGTAGTCATATCTTTGTCCAGTGCCATGTCCCTACAAGCAGTTATTATTCCCACTAAAGGGGGCACTTAAGATGGCATCTGTCTCCAGTGACTGGCTGGTCCACACTCAGGCTTCTGTCTTTTCTTCTACACACTGAACATCATCAGTGTGAACTCATGGTTCATCATGGTGAACTCTCAGTGTGGAAAGGGAGGTCACACAGGACAGAGTTTCATAGATGTCCTGAACTAACAAGCCATGCAACTCCAATCTGGAGTTTTTCCACTGTTCCTAATCTCTTCCTGGAAGTCTTAACAGTCACCATAGCTTGTGCCTGCATGGGAAATCCTTTATAACAATGGTATGGTCCCCAAATACAAGGGCTATAGTCATGTCCAGAAAACTCTAGAAGGCAGATACCACTGCTGCCCCTCAACCCCAGCTGCACTGGTCCTCTTCCCTCTGGGTCCCTTTTATCCTTTTATCTCTCTTAGACACTCACAGGATGCCTGTACACAGGAGTCCTTGCTCCCTGTCAGTCACAGCTAGCAGGCAGACACCCAGCTCTGCCATTGACCCTTCTCTGTATGCCTCACTGATTTACTGGGCAGCTGCTATGTATCGAGCACTTGGGCAATAGTGGTGGTACAGTGCTCATGAAGATAGATAGGACATCTCCTAAGCACGGAGAGGTTGGGATCTGAACCAGGGCTTGGCACTTTGGGCATAAAGAAGCAGCAATAAGTACATCAGGCGATGCAGGTCAGGTACTCTCAATCCCACTCTAGTGAGTAGTGGGGACCACGCAAATGGTGGAGCAGAACACCAGCTAGAGTCGATATGTAAGCAGAGGGGGAGTGGTTAGATGAGGCTGGCAGCTAAAGCCTATGTGACAAAAGGAGTCTCTACCTGCTTCAGCCATTGCACGCTTGAAGTGGGACTAGCTTGATGACGCAAATACTTTTATTCTTTGCAGTCACTTGGCCTCACAGGTGCCACCTGAAGCTCTTGGCCAGCATTCTGGAAGGCACAAGTCTAGAAAGTCCTGGGGCAGGGAATAGTTAACAAGCAGGCTCTTAGGAGATGGCCCCTCCCTTTAGACTAGGCCCCCTGTACTGTATGCACACTAACACAGTTGTGCCTTGTTTTGTGTTATGTGGTGTATGTGTGTGTTCGGTTTTGTTTCTTTCTCTCTTTCCAGTAAACGAATGGCTCCTCAAGTAGGGAACGAAGCCAACAAGAATCCCACCTCAGTGAAACTCTACAACTGTGAATTGACGTAACCCAGAATGCCCCCTCTTTCTTCCTCTTCTTCCCTCCCCTAAGCCTTTTACTCTTTGGATTGGCCCCTTATTCATGAAAACTGTTTGCAAAAATGTGTCAGAGGAGAGCACATCTGTACACACACACATGCACACATACACACACATGCACACATACACAAGAGTAAACACAAGTACACACACATCTATACCACCTCCATGATGGGAAGTCAAGTCTCAGAAACAAAGATTTGATCATCAAAGGTCTTAGAAGAAAACAACCAGTTAACCTGATTACAATTTTGATACTGTTTCCCTAAACTAATAACTCTATCCGATGAGATTTCTCAGCCTTTGTACATACAAAAATTCTTCCAAAAGAGAGAGGGGAGAAAACATCGCTCTAAAAGCATCAAGTGGACGCTGTAGCTCATCATCCCCGATGGTGTCCTAGGATACTCTGTGGATGCTGGTGACATGTGAACCAGGACAAAGCTGACCAAGGACACTTATTTCTAGATTACGATTCTTCTGTTTACTCAATGATTTAAAAAGAAAATAATAATAAAAAAGGACAGACATCAAAGAGCTCTACTTTGTGTATATATATCACCTCAGACTATAAGAATGGAACGATTTTCCCCCCTTTGTCACATAACTGTACTAGGATTTGCCCGAGATCAGAATTGATCCATTCGCTGTTTCTTGTTTTCTGAAGGTCATACATTGTGTTTGGTTATTGTTAACAGCCCAATAAATGTGTTCAATGCGTTGATTTCATTTTTTCTGGCTTTGGTCTGTTCTCCATCCTGCCAGGCTCAGCCCCAGCCCCATGCAGCTACCTTCTTGGGTCTCCCATGTTCCTTCATCTCCATGTTTTGTTCATTTGCAGCCAGTTTTCCTGAGTTTGTGGCAACCAAGAATGCACTTGCTAAGCAGGTATGCCTTTAATTCCACTCCATGGCTGGTCATTCATCCCAGGTGAGCTTCGGCCTGATATAGTAGGCAACAGATTCCTTGCGTTTCAAGAAACTGCCATTCCCTGCCCCCCAGCCCCTGTGATGCTCCCGAAGGAATGCACTTTGCCTTGTAAATTCCTGGGAAATTGGGGTATCTTTTCTCTCCAGGTGCAGCCAGATCTCACAAAGTACAAACGAATGCCTTTCTTTTCTTGTTTATAATGGTCACTCACTGTGTTTGGTTACTGTCAAAAAAAATCAATAAATGTGTTTAACAAGTTGCCCAGTGCTCAAGTCTGAGTTTATTGAGAAGGAGGATGCTCCCTGCTGAAGTTCCCTGAGTCCTGCTGGGTGCACGGAGCAATTGCATCCAGCCAGCAGGACAGTCAGAGCTGCTGGAACAGGCTGTCTGGCCAGTCCCAGACCCAGGTAATTCATACCCTGTTGAGAAAACATATAGGCTTAGCTGTTGGAAGGGACGGCTCGGATGTTCGCTTGGTTGCCAAATTAAAAATAACTTTCTTCTCTCCTTCCCGTCACAATGTCCAACAAGAGAGGAAGCACTGGCAGGGTAGGTTTGTACAAAGAGCTCCGACAAGGTAGGTGTACTGGAAACCCCACCTAGGTGCAAAGTATGTTGGTAAAGAAAAATTCAAACAATCTCATAATTAAAACACAGTGCCAAGCTGGATTTTTCTCTCCACATTTTGCATCAGAGTAGTTATAGGACAACCTGAACCGTGTGGGTATCTAGCTCTGCTTCTAAGCGGTTGCCTCTTTACAGAAAACCAATTATGCGCAAAAGGCTTCAGGTCAGCAGGAAGCGTCTTTACGTTGTGTGGCTGACTGCATGCTGCTCTGTGGTCACAGACTCCCTTAATCCGTGATGGTAACCAGTGAGGGAGAAGACACTGAAAATTAAGCAAGTCAATTGACTTCACTCTGCTATCTGACTACTGCATGGCCCTGTGTAGGTACTGTACACTGAAGATACTAATACTTATTCTGTGAGTTCTGTAGTTCTGTAAGGGCAAAGAGAGAGAGAGAGAGAGAGAGAGAGAGAGAGAGAGAGAGAGAGAGAGAGAGAGAGAAGAACTATTGCCCCAAGGAGAATAAGAGTTTTTTCTGGAGTCAGATTTGAGTAACAGATCCAGCTCACCACATGGGGGTAATTTCATCATAACAGAGCAGACAGGTGTAACTCAAGGCAAATGGAAAAGGCATTAGCGACTGTATCTGAATGGTGGCTACAGCAAGAAGAGGGAATCTCTCCTATGAGCCACAGCTATTAGCGGATGACATTCTTAGCTTTGGAGCTGGCGGAAGCTAGGGAGGTATGAAGTTAATAGATTCAAAAACAAAAAGGTGGGCAAAGAATGGCTTTCGGAGGGGGCTAAAGCTAACCCAAGCTGAGGTAACTGGGCTCGGGGACTGCACCATTCCCACCCATCCACATGGCTGCAGTTTCCATCAGTGACTCTGTGTCTGCAGAGACAGCTTGTGAATAGCCGCTTCTGACAGCGCACTAACTGCTCTTGACTGCCCTGGGAGTGAAGCCCAGGGAGCGTCTGCACGGCCTCCTCACCAGAAGTTTATCAAAACCGTACCATGCCCTCCCTTCACAGGAGGTGGTTAGTACTGACCACCTGGGGACACCAGAGTAGCATCAAGAGGAACAGGCGTTCTGCAGACAGGATGAAGAGGTGTTGAGGAGAAAGCAGACTGGAGGACCTGAGCTCCCAGGCCCTTTTCTGTTGCCAATCTTCTCTGTGACTTTGGGGAGGTCAGTTCATCTCCCTGGGGCGGGGGCAAGGACCAAACAACCTGCAATGACCTTCCCACAATGACATTCCCCACCCCAGCGCTCTCTCTCTCTCTCTCTCTCTCTCTCTCTCTCTCTCTCTCTCTCTCTCTCCCCCCCCCCTTTAGTCAAAGGTAGGGGCAGATTTAGAAAACCCAAGTGATCAGCTGTCCCCGATGTCCCTGAGCCATGGCAGAATTTCTCCTTAACTGACTTAGCTTGAAATGGGACAAACTGGTCTCTATCTTCCATCTCTGAGACCAATTCACAAAGGCCCTTCTTCAGATCCACTGGGGTTTCTAAAGTATCAGGCAGGAGAGCAGACATTCCACCTTCAAACCAAACAGGAACAATGAGACTAGCTAGACCGTGGACATAGTTCCGGTAGCAGGCTGCTTACCTAAGCATGCAGGAAGCCCTGTGTTGAATCTCCAGCACCATGTGAGCTGGACATGGTGACATGACTCATTCCTGTCATACCAGCAGTGGGGGAGGTAGAAGTAGGAGAATCATACGTTTATGAGTTTGAGGCCAGTTTGGGCTACACAAAACCTTGTATGATAAAAAAAAAAAAAATGAAGAAGAGGTTGGCATTTCTGCAGATCCAGTTTGGTTTGACATAGGGGCCTCTCTAGGTAGCCCAGGCTGACCTCAGACTCACGATTCTCCTGCTACAGCCCTCTCAGGATTATAGGCCTGAGCCACCATGCTGTTCTTCAAGAACAGGAGTGTTTGAAGTATCAAAAATCCTCTAGACCTGAGGACATCAAGAGGTAAAAGTAAGTAAACACATTTGCCATCTCGGGAGCTGAGGCTGGAGTGGGTATAGTGTGCTATGTTCTGTGGAATTTGCCTGACATCTGGCTTTAGTGTCAGAGCCCCTGACTGGTATGGCTGTCCCTTTCTCCTGGGAGGGATCTGGGGGTGTGCTGACTCTCATTCCCCCCACCCATCAGGTGGGGGAGGGGAGGGTAAAGATGAATGCAAGAGCAGGAGGTGAAAACTGAATGATACAAAGAGAAAAACTAAAAATTTGCAGTTGTCTCCGGGGGACACATTTTCTGTTTCTAATGCCATTGGAGGCCTTGTTCCCACCTTTCTAGGTAACAGTTTGGTTTCCATGGTGACAACAGGACAACCCCAACTGGCTGCACTAAATGTCCCTGTGTGATGGTGACCTGGAGAGCCATGCATGGGCTGGAGTCTAATAGACCGTGTGGATAAAACACCACCAACACCCCTGGGGTGGGCCCTTCATTCTGAAGCCCGGAGTACTGCATCCATGCCAGCGTCCTGGTTTCCCTGCTCCAGAAAGCCTAAGAGTAGGGTTTGGGGAGCCCAAACTCATTCCCCTACCTTCAACAACTAGCTGCTGGAACATAAGAGAGGATCTGCCAGGACTCCAGTCAAACAAACGTTCATAAGTCACATCCAGAAAGCATATTACCTGTGGCCCAGGCCCTGTATTAAGTAAGTGTTTCCATCCATCACATCTCACCCACTCAGGGACCTGAGCCATAATCTCCCATGTTGTTTCCATATTGCAAAGGCAGAGCTGGCTTCGTAAAGACTGAGTGACCTACTCAGGGATGCGTGCTCATCAGTGGGACAGCCAGCCTCAGCTCTTTCAAAAATCTGTCTTCTCCAACCACCAGCGTCCCCTGGGACTGGTGAAGACAGCAGTTCCTCAGCTCGCCCAAGAGCTGTTCACACTCTGAGGATGAGGCCCAGCAAGCCCAAGGGAGCCCACTCAAGTGCGAGAGCCGATGCCAATCAGATGTTCATTCTGGCTAACTCTTGCTCGAGAGGGACTCAATTTGCTACACGTTAGAATTGCTTAGGCATCACGCTCTCCAGCTCCATCCATGTTATAGAAGGTGCTACAGCTCCCTTCCTTTTGTTATGTTAGCATACAAAACAATGGATTTTATTATAATGCGTCCATGCATATGCCACTATGTTTACTTCTGTTTGTTTGTTTGTTTGTTTGTTTGTTTGAGATCGGGTTTCTCTGAAGCTCTTGTAGACCAGGCTCACAGAGATCCGCCTGCCTCTGTCTCCCTAGTGCTGGGATTAAAGGCGTGCGCCACCACCACCACCCCCCGGGGCCACTATGATTATTCATAGTCATCTTTCTCCCACACTGTTCTCCCTTCCCCCTCTTATAGGTCCTCCCCAATTAGCCCCTCCCCCTGCTTTCATATCATAGGCATTCTGTAATCCTCTCTTATTCCTCACCCCATGGTTACTGAGGTCTTGTGAAGGAGGTGTGTTACTGGGGGTGAACTTTGAGGTTTCAAAAGCCCATACCACAACATTCTCTCTCCCTTCTTCCTCTCTTTCCTTCCCTCTTTCTCCCTCTGCCTTGTGGTTGTTGTCTCAAGATGTGAGCCCTAAGCTACAGCTCTAGTGCCACGCCTGCCTGCTGCCATATTCCCCGCCATGGTGGTCACAGCCGCTAACCCTCTACAACCACGGACCTCGCATTAAATGTTTTCATTTATAAATTGCCTTGGGCGTGGTGCTTATCGCAGCAGTGGAAAACTAAAGCCCCTCTCCTTTTAGATCTCTTCCTTCTCTTTTTATTCCCCACTTCTACTAACGTGCCATGTGTGTTTGTGGGTGTGCTGTGTGCATGCACACGTGTGTTTGTGTGTACGTACCAAACACAGAGCATCACTCCTAATTACCCAGCTTGCAATGTTTCTTCACACTGTTTGGAACAAACAAAAACAAGCTGTGAGTCGGGTGTCTGGGAAGACGAGCTCGGCACATAATTAAATAAAAGTCACAGGCAAGTTACAGACCTGCCACCTCTTACTTCACTGTGTCTTTCCCAGCAGTGCTACTTCCCAGTACTCCTGCAGCCCTGTGTCAAGCCCTGTTCTGTCCCCATCATCTCAGGCCCTAACTGTGGCAATAGCCATCCAACAACTGCCCACTTCTAGTTTCTAGGTAAGTGCAAGTCCCTGGACACCTAGAACACAAAAACACCAACACTGCTTGAAATAAGAACCTGAGTTCACATTAAAGAGAAGTTGTAGGAAATGTAGGTGGGGCTAGGGCCTAGTAAAAAACCAAACAAAGTGTTTTCTACGGGTGTGAGTGCAAAACTAACCAGAAAATTCTGAGAGATTGTCCACATTGATTTGATAGTGAAAACAGATTCCAGTTACAGTACACACTCGGCCTACTGGATCTAGAGTTTAAATTGAATGAGGAATCACCCAGTTTTCTGAAAGGGTGAAGACCTAGACATTACCAACCCACTCCCACCCCATACCTGGTGCCAATAAAGCAAAACTTTTAACATCTTCCAAGACTAACAACTTCAGTGGTCCCAGTGGTTTTTGAGCTACAGGATCAAATTCTTTAGCAAAGTCTTCCTTAATAAGCTCTCAGCAGAGGTAAATAAATGCAAGTCTGGGTCCTCTAGTGAAAGAGGCCAACAATCCCAGATTCTTGGTTGTGTTCCAGATACCTGCATTCTCCAACCACCTGGCCTCAGGTCACCACCAGCTTGGGATTTTCTTTCCAGTCTTCTTCATCGGTGAAAATGCCACACAACTTTGAAGAGACAGCCCAAATGTCATTTAAGGCTTTATTGATCTCTTGAGAAGTGCTTAGAAGAATTCTTCCATCAACTGTAGTATATAAATTGAATCTCTAACATCCCGATATTAGAACTATGCCTAACATATAAAGAACTACATGTGGTTCTATGTCTTTTTTCTGTTTCTGTAGCAATTTGAAGTTCCATGAAAGCAGTGGTGAGCTCTCTATCCTCTGTGTATCTCTCATTCACATGCACAGAAAAATCAATCAATCATGATCTTCTGCAGACAGTAGGTATTCCACAAATGTAGTACACAGATTTTTCCTGTAGAGAGAGAATAACAGTATTTGATCCTTTTCCGTTGAGAGCTATGAACTCCCTCTTGTATCAAGCGCAGTGATGGCTTCTTTTACATATCATTTAAATACATAATTTTATTTGATGCACCTAGAAGGTCTGCCAAGCAGTTCTAGGTTTTATGTAACAGATAAAGAAGCTAAAGCTCAGAGAGCTAAAGATGCACACCCAAGTCCACAAAGCTAGAGGACTGGAAACCAGGAAATTACAAGGGACAATAGTTTAGTAGGGTATCATGATACCTGCTAAGGCAGGAGAAACCTCAAGTAAATATGTTCTTGGTTGATGCTAGAATGTAAGGATTCTTTCATGTAGGACTGTAGTTACACAGTCCATCCGAATAGACCTGCTATATCTGGATGTTTGGACCCTAAATCTAAATTATATTCTGAAATTCTGATCTTCAAGGTGATGGCGTCTGGAGTGGGACTTTTAGGAGGTGGTTAGGTCATGGGTGTGGGTCTCCATGAGTGGAATTAGTGCCCCTACTTCAAAAGATGAAGACCAATTTCCCATCCTTTCCACCACGGAGGATATAGCAAGAAGGAACCATCTATATGCCAGAAAGTAGGTCTTGCCAAAACTGAATCAGCCTTGGCCTTGAACTTCCCATCCTCCCCTGACTACGGAAGATAAGTTTCCACTGTTTGTGAGGTACCCCGTGAAGGATGCTACAGTAATCCAAACAGTCAGCGAGGAGAATGAATAGGAACTGTGCCATTGGTTCACAGCCCTGCACCAATTAAGTCCAAGTCTCTGAACACAAGCCATCTGTGGAATCTTTAAAGCCACTGGCGATTCCACTCGACCATCTGCAGGGTTGGCCACCCATCTCAATCAGCCGAGACGCTTGTTGTAAGTAGCACCCGGAAAGGTGTTGTTAGATATACACATTCTCTTGGTAAATCTGACATTGACCAGGGGTGGGTGAAACCCACTATTCCATACCATGATGTTTGATAATGGGATCCCAGGATGTATCCACCACCTGACTCTTGAACGATCATTCCGTTATAGTGACAGAACAGTGAACAGAGAAGAGAAAAAGCAATCTCTGACTCCCATGTACTGGGAGCTGCTGAGGAAACAGAACCCAAACCACAGACTCAGCCTCTTCCCCCCCAGGGTTCAGACGCATCAGGAGTCTGAAGATACTGAATAGTTAATTTTAGGCAAGAGCTAAGAGGACTAAAGAGTAACCAAGCTGTCACTATGTCCAGGCAGTCACCAAAGTGAGTGGCAGCCTTACCCCATCACCAGACAGCAAGACAAGATGTTCCAGTCTCCTGGTCTTCAGGTGCCTCACAAGTGAAATGGATATAATCATTGATTTTTATATCCTAACAGGCTGTGAAAACAAACCCAAAGACAAGGTGAGAAAAAGCTTAGGGAAAGTGTTAAACAATGTTGGGAAGAGCTAATAGAATGAAGACGGATGATTCAGCTGCCGTGTAAGGAGATGCAATGCTGGGAACTGTGCACAGCTAGAGACGCTGATCCTACGGTCATCCAGGGGGCACCCTGTGTGTTAGGTGCGACCCCATCCTTTAAGCACCAGGAATAAAAGGCCAGATGCAGTCATAGTCTATTTTAGGGCATACCTCACTGGTACAAATGTTAGAAATGAAAACCAGAGTTCTCTTAAGAAATGCTTTTGACCAGTGCTCCAGTGTGGGTCTCGGTCTCTATCTCCATCCATCACCAGATAAAGGTTCTATGGTGGTATGCAAGATATTCGTCAGTATTGCCATAGGATAGGGTCATTTCAGATTGCCTATCCCCAGCTGCCCAAGGGACTAACTGGGGACATCACCATGGGCTCCTGGGAGCCACTCTAGGGTCAAGTCTCTTGGTCTGAGCTCCCAAGGTCCCAATGAGGAGCGGAAGGAGGGAGAAGATGAGCAAGGAAGTCAGGACCACGAGGGGTGCACCCACCCACTGAGACAATGGGGCTGATCTATTGGGAGCTCACCAAGGCCAGCTGGACTCTGACTGAGAAAGCATGGGATAAAACTGGACTCTCTGAACACGGCGAACAATGAGGGCTGATGAGAAGCCAAGGACAATGGCACGGGTTTTTGACCCTACCTCATGTTCTGGCTTTGTGGGAGACTAGCTAGTTTGGTTGTTCACCTTCCTAGACATGGACGGAGGGGGGCAGACCTTGGACTTTCCACAGGACAGGGAACCCTGACTGCTCTATGGTCTGGAGAGGGAGGGGGAGAGGAGTTTGGGGGAGGGGAAGAAGGGTGGGAGGAGGGGGAGGGAAATGGGAGGCTGGGAGGAGGCGGATACTTTTTTTTTCCTTTTCTCAGTAAAAAAAAAAAGAAAGAAAGAAATGCTTTTGAGCCGGGCGGTGGTGGCACACGCCTGTAATCCCAGCACTCAGGAGGCAGAGGCAGGCGGAGCTCTGTGAGTTCGAGGCCAGCCTGGTCTACAAAGGGAGTTCCAGGACAGGCTCCAAAGCTACAGAGAAACCCTATCTCGAAAAAACCAAAAAAAGAAGAAAGAAAAGAAATGCTTTTGAGAGCTAGGGTCTGAGGATTAGAGAGGACAGACTATATAGGGGTTTGTAGAAGGGAAAAACCGATTCCAACAGAGGCTTCTGGGAGAGAAGGCTGCCTTGATGCGCTACCCTGAATGCACCCAATCAACTCTAACAAACTCATTTGAGCCAATAAAGCTTGAAGTGTGGTCAGGTGAATAAGAAAGAAACTGGCAATCCAAAGAGTACGCAGCCTAAAGAAACAGCAGAGGTGATGTGCCCCAAAATGCTATAGGACCAATGTGGCTCTGGTTGCCTGTGATGCCAGCGAGCTCTGTCTGCAAGTGCTCTGCGTGTCCCTTCCACACTTCCCCCACTTTACTTCATTTGCTGGATGCTGGAGACACAGCGCTGGACCCTGGACTAGGTACTGTGGGAGAAACTGAAGATTAAGCCACAGTTCCTGACACTGAGAAGTTTAAGGACCGTTTGGGAGAGGCTACAAATGAGCACTGAACTTCTGCCACCTATGTGACTTAGGGATGTTTAAGTCAGAATTGTTTCGGAACTGCCGGATAAGCTGGCTGCTTGCGATTGTACCAGCCTGCACCCCGCGCAAAAGTGCCCATCTGAGAGGATGACTGAGGACAGTGTTTTGCAATTCATCAGCCTACAGGGACTGAACACCTTCTTGTAACTCACCACAAAATGCCACTTGTGCTAGGTGAGGCCCTAAGCAGAGACTTTAAGAACGATAGGGAATTCAAGAATGAAGAACAAGGTCTTGATTGAAAAGCTGGGTGGGGAGCTTCAGTAAAGGAAACCACCAGGTTTCAATAAGATCTGCAGGTAGCAGGATTGGAATGGGTGGAAGGCAGAATGGGAAAACAGATGAGCAGAAGAGCCAGGCTCAGAACGGAGGCTCCCACAGGCACAGCAGGTACTCTAAGGATGATGAGCACTCACCCATCTTGGTACAGTTCAGATGAAAGGTTTAAGGACAGGAGCAGATGGCAGTGTGCAGAGCAAGAGGCGTGGTGGCTTGCAAAGCAAGGAGGGTGGCAATGTGCACACAAGGAGAGTATCAGTGTACATACAAAGAGGGTGTCAGTGTGCACACAAGGAGGGTGTCAGT
>NC_022014.1:69538199-69552181 GCF_000317375.1 Microtus ochrogaster
CACACAAGGAGGGTGTCAGTGTGCACACAAGGAGGGTGTCAATGTGCGCAGCAAGAAGGGCGGCAGTGTGAGCAGCAGGGAGGATGGCAGTGTGCACAGCAGGGAGAATGGCAGTGTGCACAGCAGGGAGGATGGCAGTGTGCACAGCAGGGGGAATGTTAGTGTGCACAGCAGGATGGGCGGCAGTGTGCACAGCAAGGGGAATGTCAGTGTGCACAGCAGGATGGGCGGCAGTGTGCACAGCAAGGGGAATGTTAGTGTGCACAGCAGGGGGAATGTCAGTGTGCACACAAGGAGGGTGGCAGTGTGCACACAAGGAGGGTGGCAGTGTGCACAGCAGGGAGGATGGCAGTGTGCACAGCAGGGAGGATGGCAGTGTGCACAGCAGGGAGGGTGGCAGTGTGCACAGCAGACAGGGTGACACTGTGCACAGCAGAGAGAATGCCAGTGTGCACAGCAGACAGGGTGACACTATGCATAACAGAAAGGACAGGTGCTCCTAGACCTGACCATGCCAATGAATCAATAAATTCTGAGCTCCACAATGTATGTGTTTATGACACTTAGCAATTACCCTCTGCCTCTGAGTCTGATATTTCTCATTCACTAAAAATAAAAGTTGTACATGAAAACCACTGTCGCAGGAACCATAGGAGTCAAATGGTAGAAACCACCCAAATGACAGACACGTGGTTAGCCAAACCATGGTGTATCTGTATAATAGAATATCATCAATCATAAGTAGGAATGAAGTACTAATACATGAGTCAAATCTGATAAACCTCTGTGAAAACAAAAGGAAGTCCCATTAGTCAAGCCTTAATGGGGGGTACCGGGTGGAGGAGACAGACAGACAGAGATGAACACAGAGAAAACAGAGAAGTTAGAGATGAGGGAGTTCCATACCTGTATAGCTGGCAACAAAAGCTGTTTTCAAAAGACTAACTGGAACCACAATCTTGCAAAAAGGTCACCATACCCTTACACACACAAACACACACACACACAGAGAAAGAGAGACAGAGACAGAGACAGAGACAGAGAGACAGAGACAGAGAAAAACTTCTCCAAGGACATCTGCTCAACAACAGCCTGTGCAATCTTGAAGTGATAGGTCCTTGTTATTGATCCCTGTAGTCAAAGGTTATTGCTTTATGGTTTCAAAACACCTTATGTGATTCTCCCATGATAGCCTTTAAAAACTTTTTCTTGTTTCAACCTCCTTGAATCCACTCATAGTGTATGATGCATGTGGATTTTCATTGCAATCTTCTGCTATTCTCAAATAAAGATTATGATGGCCAAAAGGGAAGCCCCCTAACCCCTCTGCAAGCAAATATTCAGAAATGCAACAGTGAAAGAGAATTGCTTACTCCCCGGGTTCTAGCAGGACAGGCAATAGGAAGCTGCTGTGAGTCTTGAGCAGGAAGAGGGCATTAGCGGCACCATAGTCCGGGAAGGAATGTGCCCGGTCATTGGTGGGGGGTAGGGAGGGTCTACAGAAAGAGGAAGAAAGAAGAAATTCAAAGCCAAAAGCTCTACATCAGGTTGGTGTCATCTTCATGTTTCCAAGACCCTGGTCCTCCAGACTCCTGAGACCCCTGTGTTAAAGTAGCGGTTTCTCAATGTCCTTGCCTAGAAAGAAACTTCAGCTGCCCCATGAGACCCTAAGACAATGGAGTTCCCAGGGAGACCCAGAAAGGAAGTACTGTGAGGAAGGGGTAACAAAGATTGCTGATGTTCGTCACCCCCAGAATGCTTTCACAGTGACCAATTCCTTTACCTATCGTGATCTTCCTATAAGATAGGAACTATTGTCCTAGGCTCTGTTTTACAGAGACCAATCCTATTCAACTAGTAAGTAATGAAGAAGGGAGTAATGCAAGCTAGAGTTGTGGAGCCTGTCAGAAAAATGAGCTGAAAAAAAATTAAAAACAAAAACAAGGACAGAGTTCAGTTAAAATAACATAAGTATTCAGAAAGAGCTAAAAGCAGGTGTTCAAACAAGAGCATGTGTAAATATGTCCACAACCGCAGGGACCACAGTGTCCAAAAAGTGGACAAAGCCGAGATGCCTGGCCAAGGGGTAAATAAATGGTGACATATTCATGCAATGGGTCATAAACAATGCATCCACAAACAGTAGCAGACTGCTGGCATACGGATGAACCTGAAACACGCCATTCTAATGAAAGAGACTAGACACAAAAGACCATAAATTCTATTATTCCATTAATGTGATATCACAGCATAGAAATCCATAGAGATAGAATTCA
This sequence comes from Microtus ochrogaster, assembly GCF_000317375.1. Taxonomy (NCBI): domain Eukaryota; kingdom Metazoa; phylum Chordata; class Mammalia; order Rodentia; family Cricetidae; genus Microtus; species Microtus ochrogaster. The sequence goes on from NC_022014.1 coordinate 69,540,476, forward strand.
GAAAGATGAGGTACAGGTTTTTTTTCTTTTGTTTTGTGTTTTAAATTAATGTAAAAGAAGTAGTTTCTTTCTGCCCTTTTCATACATAACTTTCTGTGGTTCTTCTCCTCCTCTCCATTTCTTCACACACACCCCCACTTGCACCCTTCCAATTTCATGCCACGTGTGTTCTTTTCCCTTCTCCACCCTCTTCCTTAAAAACCCCCTTCCCCATGCTTGTGCCCCCCAGTTTTAGGACCTATACCCACACTCTTTCCCACATAAATACACATATATAAAAATAATGCGGGTGACTGGAAAGACAGCCTAGTGATTAAAGTGCCACCCACGTAAGTATGAGGACCCTCAGAAATGCCCTGTGGGCGTGGCTGCTCACCAGTAGTTCCAGCCTCAGAAGACAGATCAAGCTGGCTAGGGAGAGTTACCGTATCAGTGAGCTCTGGGTTTGATTGAGAGTCCCTGGCTCAAACAATAAGATGATAGAGGATGATCCCCAGCATCAGCCCTGGCCTCCACATGCATGCACGTGTAAATGAGCTCAAAAACACATGAACCGGACAGAAGAATGGTTGTACAATGTTGTGAACTGTTCACTTTCCAATGACGAGCTTGATGTGATGAGAACTCCACCTCAGTCTAAAATCTCGGCAATGCTACCACAGAAGGGACCTGCTTGAGAGGAGGGAATGGTAGAAGGGCATAGAACAGATCGAATCGGGCTCTAGCCTGTGGCTCACAGCTTTTCTTCAATCTGATTTTGCTATATTACTCACTTCATTAGTGGGGAATGTAGAAAGGAAAATATCTTCCTCTCGCTGAATACATCCCATGTTCCAGGCCTCATGAGCTCATGGGCACATTTATCTAACATTCCAACAGTTTTATGTGACTCAAACATAGTTGTTATCCCCAAGCACCATGAGCCAACCAGAGGTTAGGAGTGTTTGAATGACTTCCCAATAGCCTTCTCTCAATCAGTGACGGTTCTGGGGTTCAAGCTCAGAACTCACAATCCGTTCGACACTGCAACTCGCTACCTTCATTCCGAGTCCCTCCAAACACCACGGTTGCTTTGAGACCAGGGAAACCATGACTGCAGGCACCCAGCTTTAAGTCCTCAGGACATAGAAAGGCAAGTTCACTCTCAGGAGCAGCTGGCTTTAAAGCTCCCTGCCTGGCGGTGCAGTGAGCAAGAGCAGGCAGCTCAGATGTGCGGGTCTTCTCCATCAACCAGAGACAGACAAGGACCAATCACTAGAGCTCAGAGCAATTGCTGGGTTGCCAGTAAATTAAAACACCTGTCAAAGCATGGAGGCTGTTTCCAGGACTCTGGCTACAAAATTATTCAGAAAAAAAGACTTGCATGATAAATACCCAGACCAATTATAGCCAGAAACTGAACATCAGAGAGAACCCAGACTCCTTCTTGCAGTGTCCAATGAATAGAAATAATGAAGGACAATGAAGGAGCTGGCAAACACCCATGGGAAGCTGAGGAGGAAAAACAGAAAATGAAAAATTTTTTTTTTTTTTGGTTTTTCGAGACAGGGCTTCTCTGTGGCTTTGGAGCCTGTCCTGGAACTAGCTCTGTAGACCAGGCTGGTCTCGAACTCACAGAGATCCGCCTGCCTCTGCCTCCCGAGTGCTGGGATTAAAGGCATGTGCCACCATCGCCCGGCTGGAAAATGAATCTTTACAGGAGGAAACCAGGCATCCGTAAGAGGAAATGACAGAAATAGTCCATATCTGATGTGGGAGTGTCATATATCAATCTGTTGATTTCATTGGTTAAGTAATAAACAAACTGCTTGGCTGGCCCTCATAGGTTAAAACATAGGTGGGAGGAGTAAACAGAACAGAATGCTGGGAGGAAGAGGAAGTGAGCTCAGACTCGACAGCTCTGCTCTGGAGCAGAGACGACATGCTCCCATCTCCAGGGCGGACGTGAGAGCTCTGCTCTCTGAGGCACATGTGATGAAGCTCCAACCCAGGATGGACGTAGGCTAGAATCTCCCTGGTAAGCCACCTTGTGGGCTACAGCAGATTATAAGAAATGGGCTAGTCCAGGTGCGAGAATTAGCCTAGAAGAGGCTAGATAGAAATGGGCCAAGCAGTGTTTAAAAGAATACAGTGTCCGTGTACTTATTTCAGGTAAAGCTAGCCGGGTGGCGGAAAGCAGCCCGCTGCTTCAATTACTACACATATCCAGGGATTCACACAGCTCAACCATTGCTCAAGTGGTAAACAACCCAGGCGAGAGAGAGAGAGAGAGAGAGAGAGAGAGAGAGAGAGAGAGAGAGAGAGAGGAAATCTTAGGGATGCAGAAGAACCTACTGGGGGGGGGGGGATGAGAGATCTTGTGAACCTAGAAGAAACCTCAAGAAGTAAATAGTACTACCCACAAGCCATCAGCTGCCTCAGCCCATGTTCAAGATCAAAGACACAGCCACTTCGTCTTCTTAAGGACACTACAAAAGTTAATGGTTTTGAAGAAAGGAAGAATGATTAAATCTGAGCCTTTGAAAGCAAAATATGAAAGTCTTTGAGTGGAGAGATTTGTCAAAAGCAGAAATTTGTATGCCAACACCTCACACACCAGACACATGAGTTGATGTCCGAGGCTCAGGTGTCCTGAAGCTGAGATGTGTTCATAAAATTGGGGTTCTCTAGAGGAACAGAGCAAATGGAGGTGTATTAGAATAACTTCCACAAAATGGTCTGAGTAGTTCAACAATGACTATCTTCTCACTAGAGAGATTGAGACCCTCAAAAGTTTCTCAGTCCATGAGGCTGGATACCAGAGCAGTCTCAATCTGGCACTGACAGCCTAGAAGATTCTCACCTAGCCTCATCTTCAGTTCACACTAGAAGCTCAGAGAAACCAGGTTCTGGTGTCAGAGACGGGTGGATGCAGCAGCAGCAGCAGCAGCAGCAGCAGCAGCAGCAGCAGCAGCAGCAGCAGCGTAAATGGTGACAGCAATAAATAAGTAAGCAGGAAAAAGCAAAGCCTTGCCTCTGGGTCTCCTTTTGTCTGCGCTTCCACAACTAGGTGCCACCGCATCTAGGGTCTGTCTTCCCACTTCAGATAACCTGATGGAGAAAACCCTCAGAGGTGTGTCTCTTAGCTGATTCCAGATCCAGTCAAGTTGACAACCCAGATTGGCTACGTAGAGAACTGAGCAGGAATACTTGTAGAAGACACGGGTGCAGGGTGACTACTCCATTGGAGCTCTAGACACACATGAAAGAAAAGGAATGGACTTCAAATGCGGTTCCTGTCACAGCTCCTCATCTCACCAGCCCAGCCGTGGCTCTTCATCCCTAAGAGATCCAGGCTTCTCATTTAAAGGACAGGATACTTCCTTCCGTCCTCTTTCTAAGTTCTTTCCATAAGGAGTTTCTCTCTCTCTCTTCGGTTCCTTCATAAATACTTATTTGTTTGTTTTTTTTTTGTTGTTGTCATTGTTTGGGTTTTTTCTGTTTGTTTGTTTGGTTGTTTGATTGGTTTTGTTTGGTTTGGTTTGGGGCAGGGTTTCTCTATGTAGCTCTGGCTGCCCTGAAATTTGCTCTGTAGACCAGGCTGTCCTTAAACTCACAGAGATTCACCTGCCTCTCCCTCTGGAGTGCTGGGATTAAAAGCATGCACCACCACCTCCTGGCCCCCTTTAAATTCTTTACATAAAAAGAGAAATTTTTGGCCCCTCTTAAATTCTTTACATAAAGAGAGAGATTTTTTTTAAGCAAAACCAAATTATACAACACACATATTAGTTAAGCCTCTACCATGCATGAGTAACTCTGCATCATTCTGTGGATTTATGACAAAGAACATATCATTGCTTCCAGAAAGGTCAGGACTCCAAACGAGGCCTGAACAAGACACATACCAAGGGCACACGGTGTGAAGAGCCCGGCCCTAACCTAGGAACTGGGAAATGCACTGGAAGGATTCCTGAGTTTTCTATAAGACAGTTGGGACCAGTAATTGCCCATCCACACCAAGCATCTCATTTCACACAGCACCCTGTCTCTGTGCCTGATGGCCAGCTCTGCCCTGGGCAAAACAACCATCAGAGTGTAAATGACATTTTTATGCTTTTGTGTTAAAAAAAAATGCAAAAAGGAAAGAGCCTTGCCTCGTGTCCTGGCTTTCTGACTACAGAGGTAAAAGGAGCTACCTGGCTAAGGGGACCTCTGCCCCTCACCGTGTAGTTCTGGAACACGGTCACCACAGGCACGTTGACACTCCTCATATGCCTTGCTCCCTTCCCCCCGTCACTCCATGGCTCACAGTTCCAGAGATTACAACCCATGGCCAGATGAGCCTGTTGCTTTTATCAAATACAGTAGCAGGGAGTGTGTGGAAGACTGGGGCTGTCCAATCATGGTAGCTCTGAAGTAGACTAGAGAAAGGGTTTCAACATCCCCTTCAAAGGTTCTCCTCCACTTGCTCCAGCTAAGCACACCTCCCCAAGTTTTCATCACCTCCCGATAGTGCCATCAGCTGGAGTCCCTCCTTTGCATGTGTCTATATCACAGATACTTTTGCACTAGTCTGCAATTGCTGAGCTGTCATCTCCTAGACAGGCAAACCCATCAGGTTTTATTTGTAGTCTGAGTACCAAACATAAGACCAGGTATGTGAACATTCCCACAGTAGATACATGGACGAAATGACTGAGCAAAGGCTGAGGATCTTCTCGGAAGTCATTTGTGCATGCCTGCATTCCATGCATTCGGTCCAGTAGTTGTGCAAACCCCCAGGCACTGGTAGTCCTGGGTCAGCTGAATGTGTAGAGGACAGAGCTCTGGAGATATGGAAAGAGCAGCTGGTCTGCAACTACTGCAAATCAAGATGCTTCTTAGAGACCATGTCCATAATAAATCCTTAGTGCAAGGCTGTCCTGGAGTCACAGGGTTTTACACCTTAGACATCTCACACTTCCCCTAAGGTCCCACCATGGATGATGAGCACCTGGCTTCACACCCAGGCAACATGATGTCAGATCCATGAGTTCAACCCCTTCATAGAAGCTTTCCAGTTTGTGATGTGGCCAACACACCTCGCCCCTTGCGTCCAATTATATCAGTGGTAACTTTACTTTCACTTTTACAGTCCATGCCATGACCTGACTTGCAAGATCTGGGACTCCTGTGAACCAGGAGGCCGGAGCTCCTGTAATGGAAGCCGTGGGAAGGGATGTTTGGGTCAGGAGCAATGGCCCACATAACACACAGAAGGGACCTTTGTGAGACCCCCACTCCCAAAGCTCAGAGTGAGGGACAGCCTTTGAAGAAAATACAGCTTACAGCACAAGCTGCCTGAAATAAAATTTCTCAGGAATGCCCAGGCAAAGTGTTCTTAAAACTAAAATTCCACCAACTCACTTCAAATGCGGTCCCCAGTGCCTCTCTAGCTATCTACAGGGAGTATGTCTGAATAAGGCATCCACCAAATTAGTTATTGTTTCTCAGAAGGACTGTCACCCACGGGCTGTCAGTCTGTGCTGCAGAGAAGACCAGACTAAAAATGCCAACAGAACTCTTAGTCTTAGACAGTCCTTCGGTATTAGTTAGGCTAGCAAAAATAACAAAAAAAAATCTGCACTTGCTTCAAGATAAGAGCTCAATATAACTTCTCTGTAACCCTCCCCACAAAGTTAGTGTTGTTAGTTCAGTGTGTGTGTTTGTGTGTGTATGCGTGCATGTGTGTGTGCGCGTGTGTGTATAACCACCAAACCAGAAAGACTGCCTCTGATCAAAGCCATCACCGTGAATACAGCACATATATGCCTAGAGGGAGAAAAGACATGCACAATAAATGGTTACCTGTAGTCATCCTGCTGTGTAGGTGAACACAGTTTTCTGTTCTTTACATTGACCCTGTGTAGGTGAACACAGTTTTCTGTTCTTTGCATTGACACTTGCTTGTAATATAGTGAAATACGAGCCACCTGTCAGCATAAAGGACAAGCAAGGCTTATACTTGAATATTCTCACATTTACAAGTTGCTCAGTTTTCTCCATTCTTAGGCGAGGCATCCCCTTCCTGAATGGCTTGAGAACCATCAACCTTGTGTGTTTAATTCTGTTACAGCTGCTAGAGAAAAAGAAAGCAGGAGAACCCCTAGACCCCATAAGAGGCAGTGGTCTGTGCTCATGACCTGCTAAGCTAAACTCAGGGGCTGTCAGCTGTCCCTCTGGCTGGTAGAGCCTCTGACCCATGCGAAGGGCACCCTTGGATGTCATGGATGATAACCCCTCTGAGGCTCAGCTGGGTTTTACACTTGTGGGCACTCAGAGTCCCATGTCCAGCTCAGATCTCGAACAGAAAAGGCCTCTTCTCTTTCGAGCCAATGAACACTGTCTTCCATCTGCACAGTATGGGGGCCACTGTCACCAACCTGTGCATCTGGTGAAAAAGAGTCAAAGAAATAGGATTCTCCAGCCAACACTGGGTGCTTCCAGGAACACGTGAGGTGGTTCCTTCCCTAGAAACCAACACAGAATGAGTAGAGTCTTAGAGACTGCTTTTTGAGCAGATGAGATCAGTGTAAGACCTGAAGGAATCATGTTTCCCCAGAAGACAAAGGATCCATCACAAGCTGGTTGGAGAGTCATCACCAGCCCTCCTCTGCACAGACACTAGATGATGGCACTATTCATGTCCTTCCAGTTCACGTCCAGCAAGGACGTGTGGCCAATGGTTGTATTACAGAGTAAGACTCACTCTTCCTGAACCCGTCCTAGGTGTGTTAGGGTTTATTGGTTTCATTTCCTTGGGGGTTTTGTTTGGTTGGTTTTGAATAAAACTTTATTCCTAGAGATAAATCCTACAGTATATGAATATCTTTCAATAAAATAATCCCTCACCAATTTATATACATATACACACTTATCACATACATATATACATACATATCAGTCTGATTTATTCTTTTGAGTTATTATGTTTTTGCTTTTCATTATTAACATTCATATGGAAACTGGTATCAATCAAGATTCTTGTATCAACAGCTAGGAAAACAAGATTACTTATAAATGACTTTTTAAAACTATAATATGGCTACTCTACTATATTAGTCACTTGTTCTGTTGCTCTGACAAGAAGCAATTTAAGAGAGGGAGGGTTTATCCCCGCTTATAATTTGAGGGGATACATTCCATTATGGTGGCGAAGGCATGGTAACAAGTAGGAAAGCCATGGCAACGAGAGCAGGAAAGCAGCTAGTCATATTGCATTTGTGGTTAGGAAGCAGAGAGAGAAAGATGCCGATGCCCAGCTAGCTGTCTCCTTGTTATGAAGTCCCAGAACCCCGGCCAGTGGCATGGCACCACCCACATCTAGGAGGATGGGTTAACCTAATCTAGATCATCCCTCACACATGTGCCCAGAGGCTTATCTCTTCAAGTGTTTCCAGATCCTGTCAAGTTGTCCATTAATATCATTCATCAGACCTTCCCACTGTGTAAATTTACTTGTATGATTATGAGGGAAATGTCCAAACTAAGATAGAAAGACCAGGTGTGGCTTCGGACATCTACCCACTTCTCACCTTGGGCCACTATATAAATCTGTGTGCGGCAGAAATATGACAAGCTCAAATACTATATTAACAAGAAGATGAGGAGTTTAATGGTGCATAAATGGAAATTATTAGATAGAATATCCAAGGAAGTTATTTAAAAGGCTCCTCTTTTGCATTTAACACTTTCTATGATCTGGTCCTTGACAAGTAGATATGATGGCTAGAGATATAGCGGTCTCATCAAGATTCTGAAGAGACTTTAAAGATTTTTTAAAAAAAAAGTATATACTAAAACTAGGAAAACAGGTGGATAGCAAGATTCTGGGTCTCTGTTGATATTATAAAGATTAAATATCAGCCTGTGACAAATTGTGAGAAAAATAAACACCCATATCATAAGCTACTATTTAGATTTCCTATAGCATTTAGACTTCATGGTAATTCATAATCTACACTGTCATTAAGTTATTAAAAAGAAGGGCTATAGGGATGTGCTCAAGGGTTCATACTGTTCTTCTGGAGGCACCAAGTTTGGTTCCCAACATTCATGTTAGGTGGTTTACAACTACCAAGTTCCAGAGAATCCAGCGCCCTCTTCTGGATGCCATGAGCATCTGCATTCATATGTACATACCCCACACAGACACACCCACATACGTAAAAATAATAAAATTAATCTGCTAAAAGTTTTTCAATTTTTTTTAAAGAAAATTCCCGGAAGATGCAAATCCTTATACCAGCAACCAGCTGATACCAGAGTTGTAAAATGAAATTGTGTAGAATAGAAAAGTTAGTGACAAAGCAATCCTAAAAAGAAAGCCCATTTTCAGAAAAGAATATTGAAATCTAAAAACATAAAGTAACTCGAGTTCACCAAGTTCCTAAGCAAAATACCTGAGTTATCTCCAACCTGTAACACAGCCGACTTCCTCCAGGAAGCCTAAATGAGGGCTACCCTGTCAACGCCAGAAATCCACAGTATCATTTTTCCCCAAACTTCCTTTTCTAGACCACCCTCTTCCTCCCTCCCAAGGTGACTGCTTCAAGAATTCCAAGACAGAAAACTATGCTGATCAGACTGTGACAAATGCCTGAACAAACAGCTTAGAAGGAGAAGAGATTTACTGAATTCACAGCTTCAGCAGTCTTCGCCTGAGGTAGGCTGGCTCCATGGTTTCTAAGTCACAGCAAAATGTTATAGCAGCTGAAGTGTGTGGAAGATGCTACTCACCTTACATGACCAGGAAGTAGAGAGTGGGAGACGGGGCAAGATACCCTTACAAAGAACACCCACCATGATCCCCTCCCACCAAGGTCTGCTTCCAGGTCATGACACCACTTTATGAAGCCATCTAAGGTTTGACCCACTGGAAAAAAAGCAGGTCTTGCATGGCCCAGTCCCTTCTGAGTGATTATCTCCATCAGCTGAGAACAAAGTCTTCAGCACTTTTGCACTCTGGACCAGGGAGATGACACAGGAGACAGCAGGGCTTAATGTGCAAGCATAAGTCCATGAGTTCAAATCCTTCACACCCATGTAAAAACCCATGCCTGAAACCCCAGTGCTGTGGAAAGCAGAGGCAAGAGGATCACTTGAGCTTCCTGGCTGCCAGCCTAATTCCAGTAAGTAAGAGGGAGTGTGATAAAGCTGGACGACAGACATCCAACTGTGACCTCCAAATGTGTAGCTAGGCACATAAATCCACAAACACATGGGCATATACTGCAAACACATATACCACACACATGTACCACACTCACACACAAAGATAGATAAATAATAAACAGGCTTCGGGGGAGACTTTTATATTTAAGGCACATAACCTTACTTGAAATAAACAAATATATAGGAAACGATAAGAAAGTAGAAGGGAAAAAACACTGTAAAATGGAAGTTAACAGACTGTCAATAAAGTTTTATTGGAACAAGTCATTCTCATTCCTTTTCTTGCTGCCATTGGTTGCTTTTATGCTACAGTTGCTGAACTGAGTATCTACAATGACCACACAGCAGGAGAAACAGAAAATCCTTAAGATCTGACCCTTTACTGAAAGAGTAGTGTTCTTTCCCCTTTGGTGACCTCAATAGGAAAGTCATTAACCCATCAAAGAATTTCTCAAAAGCCTCAGAGGAGGCCATTGAAAGTCACAAACCCACACAATCCCTGTCACCAACTCTCAGTGATGTAGCAGAGGGGTTAACAGATTTTCAGATACTCTCTCAAATTGTGGCCAAGTGCCTAATGTTTGTAGTTGTTTTCCTTCCCTTCCTTCCTTTCTTTTTTATTTGTTTTATAACAAGAGAAAAAACACAGACCCCTAAAATTCAACTAAAGTTCACTAAGATCGTTAAGCTAGAGGACAAGGCAAGAGATGAGGGAGATGCTGTTGGAGATCACCGGGATTCCCACCCGTCATGCAGCCTCAGTAAAGAATAGCAGGGTTGGGAAAGGGCAGGGGAGATGAGGTGGACGCCGTGAAGAAGAAATAAGGAAGGCTGGAGAAGGCAGAGGAGTCCTAAGTGGGGCCAGGAGAGACGGATGGACTGTCACCCAGGGTAAATTGCTCTGAGGATGAGAAATGTACCAAGCACTAAGAGAAAATCAAATCCTGGTCCCACCACCCGAGATGGGGAAGGGAATAATAAAGACAAGACTGCAAAGAAAATGATGTACAAATGGTATTTTTTTCTGAAATAGACTAATAAAATGCAGATGAAACCCATCAAATTGAAAAATGCTTCTCATCACCTGAGGCACAAGCAGCTCAGTGGGCTAAAAAGTGAATGCAGCCGGAGCCAGTGAGAGAGGGTTTTGAATCCTGTGCTATCGCTTCCTAGTACATTTGTGTCAAAATTAACTTTACTAGGAACAAATTCTCTCAGCAACCCAGCTTACCTGGTGTGATTCACTGTATGCATCAGAACTTTGACTGATCCTGGTATTTTTTTTTTTTAATCAGCGATGACATTCAAAATATCCAGGGACAGCTGTAGCTGTTGCATCAATCCCAATCACTCAGAACAGATTCCTGCTGGACAGCCATGCAGGTGTACCGCCTGCTCCAAAATGAGACACAGCAATGCCTGGGGTAGGTTTGGGAGAAACTAGTGGAGCCTCATTCTGGGAGGCTCTGCTATTCTAGGTGTGTGTGTATTAAATGTGCTGGGGGAAGAAAAGGCAGGAGTTCCCTTATCTGTGGTCCTTGGGAAGGGTCTGGGAAGACTCAGTGCTGGCTTAGGGTCCTCCTTCCTTCAGGTTTGAGAGCCATCTTTCCTACAGACCCTCATGTCGAATCCTACCTACCCAAAGAGAAATCTTGAGGAGTCATTTTTCATCGATTTCCACAAAAGGCACCACCTTTTCCCCCACTACATTCCAATAAACACCCAGTGTCGGCTCTCCACCAGTGGTGACTCATTCTCCCCAAAATACTAAGGTTAGTGATACCCATCCCCACACTGTGCAGTTCTGGCTGTCCTGGAACTCACTTTGTAGACTCAGCTGGCCTCAGACTCACAGACATCCCCTGGCCTCTGCCTCCTGAGTGCTGGGATTAAAGGTGTGCACCAGCACTTCCCAGCTTCTTCTTATCTCTAATGAAAGGAGAGACACCTACTGGATGAAGCCTTAGCTGAGACCGGATGGAAACTGTATTGATAGCCTTTCTGAACCTTGGTTTCCTACCTACGTAGAATTAGTGCAACAGAAGAAATACTTGAACTTCCTGGGTGAGAATTAGTTCATCATCTACCCCCAAGACGTTGCCTTCATCTCTCATTTTATTGCTGACAAAAACTGTTTGGGTTTGTTGCTAGGCCAATGTACTTTTGTTCCAAGAACCCAGCTGAGTAAAGCATAGCAGTGCACACCTGGACTACAGGCTGATGGGGCTACAAGTTCAAGGTCAGCCTAGACTGTGTAATGAGATCCTTTCTAAGAAAGAGAAGGAAATGAGGGAAATGGAGTAAAGGGAAGAGGGGAGACAAGATATAAAAGGAAGAGGAAGAAAAGATGAGGAGGAGAAAGAGGAGGAAGAGGAAGAAGAAGAAGAAGGAGGAGGAGGAGGAGGAGGAGGAGGAGGAAAAGATGAGGAGGAGAAAGAGGAGGAGGAGAAAGAGGGAGAAGAAGAGAAAGTGGGAGAGAGGGAGAGGGATACACCCAGGGGCCAGAAGCCA